>NW_008751999.1:324253-329874 GCF_000715545.1 Opisthorchis viverrini | reverse complement strand
ACAATAAGGCTTTCAAATAAGTCATGGCTGTACGGCAGTGAAGCATTGGTGTTGAACACTGATGTCATGCCGTCATTGATGATGATGATGATGATACCCTTGAAACCTGTATTGTTCAGCACTGAAAGTGTCCTAGTTGGTTTTAAAAGGAATCGACTTATTGTTTTCCAATTATGAGCGGTTGGGAAACTGTTAGGGTCATCTTTACGTCGTGAGCTTTTAGATGGTCTGGAAATAATTACTCACATGACCGCAACCATTTTAAAAGTGGTTTATGCCAAAAAACCGTAGTCTGATGAACAGAGGGGATAAACTTTGGTGTACAGTAAAACGAAATGAACCGCATGGGCTGGCCTTAGCGGAGACACGATTGCACTAGAGGGCAGGCATCCTGAAGGTACCCTATGTAAAATGCGGTGTGTCCATGCGCAATCGTCCCTGCAGTAGGCTGTGTGATGTCTTTCTGTATGTTGTCTCAAGCTAGTTGGTGCGAGATAGGTTACTTTCAAGCTTTTTTATCTTTGCACTGGATTAGACGATTAAATGATTACTGCTGCTTATATAATCAATCACTTGTGGTACAGTTTCTTGTTACGGATACCTCACACTTCATCGTCAACTTCCCTTTACTATTTTTGTTTTGAATTGAATTTGACCACCCTATTTTTCAGTGCGACCAAACTAAACATCTGAAGCAAGTTGTGACCGGTGTAACTATTTCTGCGAGTTGTCAAAATGACTGAGGTTCACAATTCTTCCGCCTTGTACGAGTTGAAGGAACACGGTTTAATCAGTTATCCGGGTGCTGAAGAGGAGTGGAGTACCGAGATATTTCGCAACAAATTTGAGGTCTCCATCACTGACATGTCGGACACCTTGGAGTTCGATATGGTGCATATCGATTGCTCTTTCGCTAACGCAATTAGGCGCATACTCATAGCCGAAGTTCCCTCCATCAGCATTGAGCGTGTGTATCTATTCCAGAACACAAGCGTAATGCCCGATGAGGTTCTGTGCCATCGACTGGGCCTTGTCCCGTTAGCGATCGTTCCGCGACATCTGATATTCCCATCCAGAAGTTTGCCAGAAACGGATGAACTGACCGAATTCAATCCAATGGAGCATGTAGTTTTTGACTTCAAGGTTTCCTTCAAAAAGTCGGATTTGAAGGGCTGTTCAGAAAGCTCTGGAAAGGAGTTCATAAGTGAATTCAATATTCCCTCAGTTCGATCTTTGGCAGTCTACAGGTAAGCGGTGGCTGCTGATGAAGTCCGTCAAAAACAGTCCCTCCAGTGGGTCGTATGCTGCACCGGTTTTTGTAACTCAGTGCTTGTTTAAAAATTTGGATTCAGCCCAAAGGGAGATTTATTTTCGCCTTAGTTTTAGAGGAGGAACAGTGTTTCCGGTAAATTTTTGGATAAGTCCCTGCTCTTGGTAGCTGGCACTCATGCAGTCATTTTATGTGGATCTTGCCATAGTGGGTCTAACTTGAGGGTTGGTCACTTTGGAGGGGTATTACTGGATAAGTGAACCTCCCGGGTGTCCGTTCAACTTCACAGTGTAGACATTCAAGGACTAGGTGCGGTTAAACCAACAAACACAATCTTTTGGGATAGAGTATGATTTCGTCTTTTTAGTCCGCTGTGTGCATATGCTCGATTTGGAATTGATCACTCATTGTATGAAAACACTGAATATTCGTTAATCCAGAGAATTCAAGTGCTGTTTGTTTATCTAGTTTAGTTTTATGGGGGGTCGACGTTGTAGGTCTTCGGCACAGAAAATTTTCCAGTACAGTTTGATTCTAACTTTGTTTTTTTAAAACCGTTCAGCTGTAGCACCTTTTCGATGCCTAACTTCCATGTCACTCGAAGGAAGCACGAGGGCTGGGGTACTCTTAGGTTGCTCAAACCTAGACAGGGAAGTCGAGAGGCAGAGATTGGGTTTGAACTACGGACCTTCCTGTCAGCAGTAAATTCGTGCTCGAGCCATCTCGCCCCACCTTATGGTTTTGTGGGAAATCTGATATAGCTCGTACTATTTGGAGTCCTTTTTGCATCATTTAGATGAGAAATGTGTTAGAATATTGATAGCAGAATTTTCCAAACTGAACCGACTTCTGTGGATACGGATTCGTCATATGTATTGGGAATTGCAGAGAGTTGTCCAAACCCCCTTCTACAAACAGCAATAACAGACAAATATTTTCACCCTCTGTTACTGTGCAGAGGGTGCCTTTACGTCATTGATGATAAGAACCCTATCGATCTGGGTTGTGCAGACAACGAAGCTCTCATTTCTCTAAAAAAAATAAACTGACCATCTGGCGCGCCCTTTGCACATAAAAAGTGCAGAATCATGCTTAAGAATATGCAGCTTCGAAGCATTCGTAATTCAAGGAGATGCACTAGAGGTTGTGCACGGTAGCTTGACTCGATAATTGCACCAGGTCTGTTTGAAATGTGTCTAGTGGAGGCAATAAATGAATCCCATAGAAATTCTGCTCGCTAATAATGGCTTTAGAGAGAAGTATTATTGATGGATTTGCACCGAGTCTACTCTTTTAACCTTAAGGAGCTCTAAGTTAAAATTTCTCTGTGAGACCAACACTGGTACCGGCGTGTAGATTGATGCTGACTGTGATCGCAGCCTACTGCCAAACGCGAGATGGTTTTCGGTCATCCATGTTGCCTGAGGTTAAGTTAAAATTTCTCTGTGGGACCAACACTGGTACCGGTGTGTAGATTGATGCTGACTGTGATCGCAGCCTACTGCCAAACGCGAGATGGTTTTCGGTCATCCATGTTGCCCGGGTTTGGATTACTATTAGGACTCAAGTGAGGCTGAATTCTTGTGATATCTGGGTAGATTTCATTCATGCGTGACTTGCTTAGACCAGATATTCCATCTACTTTGAAATCCTGTTAGCTAATAGCCTTTACTTCGTCTATATATATGCTACAATTCATCACTGAAAAGGCCTCTACGCCGTTCTGACTGTCGTAATAGGACTAGCCACGAATCCTGTTTGGCTGCACGGTCGGCTCAACCACGAAATGGATACAACGTTATGAACAGATCCCCTTGTTTTCAAAATGGTGAACCCATGTGAACCCATGTGTCTGTGGAGTCCTCCCATCAACTACATAGGCCAAATCAATGTCTTTTTCGTTTAGCTTAAATGACATACCGGCTGCAAACAACCCTCCGGAAACACTTCTGAGGCTCCAGTCAGTAAGGTTCTTCAGCTCCTGTTCATCCGCCTTGCCGTTCCCAATGTTCGGATTCTCAAATTTCCTATTAGTTGCGTTCCAACTCTTTAGCTGAATGACCTACTTCCGTTAATTATGCGGACCAGTGGTTGAACTTCATCCTACCATTTGATACTGATCTGTACACTACCACGAAGACTTGAATCCCACTTATACTATTATGTATTACCAAGATTGCCACGCACCAGTTGGAAATACGCTCCGCGCAGGAACGTGAAAATTTGGATTGACATGAGTAACACTAAGGTCGAAGTCTTGTACTGCTCCCAGGTCAATGTCATGCTACTTTGATTGCAACTGTTTTGATGCTGACCCTCAGGTTCGCTGAGCTTCGATCTGGAAACAGCCACTGCAGAGTAATTCCTGAACCCAGTAGACTCTGGTGTATAACTTCGCTAAGCCCTCGACAACTTTTCGGAGACTGATGACAATGTTGTTTAGACATAGTCTTAGACATTGTCCTTTTTCCTCCCTCACTTCGTTCAAACGTACCGCTCTAATTTAGCTCGGAGCTCAAATGGGTTCCGTTGCCCGGACAGGAGGAGCTCTTCGGAGCGGACCAACCCACTGTCGTTTCTCCTCACATTTTGATTAACAAACTGGCCGTTGGGGATGAAATTGAAGCTCGATGTGTTGCTGTTAAGGGCGTCGGACGGGATCACGCCAAGTTCTCTCCAGTCGCTGCGGCCTACTATAAATTCCTTCCTGTGATCAAATTGCTGCGCCATATCGAAGGAGATGAAGCCAGACTGCTTCAGCGGAGTTTTGCTCGCGGTGTTATCGGGGTAAGTCGTTTAATAGCACTTTAAGATGGCTTGTATCAGTGATCGGTGCCACTTCATACTGCTGTGGTTGATCTCGTCAGAGATAGGAATGTAACAGAGTGTTAGCCGGAGGAACTGCTGTTGTTCGATAAGAATGCAGAACGGACATAGGAACGTCTGTTCCGTACAGGGCGAATCGACGAAATGGCCTAGTGACTGCAAACTGATGAGAATCGATATGCCCACTGTCAATTTAAGAGTTGGTTGTTGATTAAAGAAATAAGACTGGTTCGACCAGATAAACAGTCACCAGCTATTGGACGACAAGTGTTAGGTATGTGTGTCGTCCTTCAAGTAGAATCACTTGTCTTCAGTATCACGATATATGGCTTGAAATTGACACATTCTGAGGAGGCACTCTTTGACTCTCCTTTACGATATCCCGTTGGTACAAAATTCTCTTCCATCGAACACAAGGGTGGAAAATTTATGTGCCGGACCAGGACCGTTAGAACAATAATATTCCAGTGGCGATTGTGAACACTAAAACGCCATCTTCATATTCATGGCGTGATTATAGTTTTCACGTTTGCAAAAATTGCTCTTTAGAGGAACGTACTTTTGAACAGTCTTCCGAGGCTTATTTCAGCGGTCAAACCCCGGGTATCAGTCAATGCAAAGTAAACCGCTTTTGGTCCGTCACCTCAGGTGGTATCTCTGGAGGGAACAGCCGTTGTACCCTTCTTCACTTTAGGGTGCAGCATGAAGATACCGACCAAAAGTAATATCTTCTCTGAAGGGGCAGGATCATATCCGGTAAGAAGCGAATAATCACTGGGCTTTACGTCACCGCATGCACTATCTTTCCTTGAAAGTGCATATCTACAAGTGGACATCAGAGGTTGATCTGTTGGGTGTGGACGCATAATTCCAAAGGGTGTCTCTCCGGATTATAAATGGAGCTACCTATTGGTGATAATCTAGTCAGTTTATTGACCAATCTAGCCTCAATATAGCAGTAAAGTTTACCAACGGAGCGTAGTAACTATTGCTAGGGAAGTGCTGTCCTCTCGAAGAACCGAAATTCATACTTTCTTTCACACCCTCTGCCAAACCATACTTCGTCCACCTCGCGGTTCACCTCATTCTGAAAGAGGCACGGAAAACAACACGCGTCTTAGTAGACGGTGTTTCGACATGCGTAGAACATAATCGAGCCATCGTAGTTATTGGAGCTGGATGTTCTTTGCGATTGAAGTTCCTGACAGACAACCAAATACCAGCTTTCTAGTTATATCGTTGCGAATCCGTTGACGCCTTCTGAAAATAGCAGCGCTTTTGAGGTATCAGTGGTAAAAATACTGAATACACATCATCTGTCTCTTGCGAGAGTCGAGTAGTTCCAGGACGGGATTAGAAAGGAGACAGGATAGGAAGACGTAATGTACGCTTTAATCGTCTAATAACTGTAGTACATGAGCTGAAAATAGTGTGAGAATCACGAGTTAATGGGTTATGCAAATGTATGGGTTATATAGTCATGACATTCTCCCCGCCTTGGAATAAGTGTGTACTTTGCGGAGAA
>NW_008751999.1:321861-322461 GCF_000715545.1 Opisthorchis viverrini | reverse complement strand
TCACGAGTTAATGAGTTATGCAAATGTATGGGGGGTTATATAGTCATGACACTGTCATACTATCATCTGTCCACATAGGACACGTCTCGCAGCCATACAGCAGTTTTTACTGTTGCCTAGTACACACAACTCTTGAAACCCACTGTACGTTCTGGAGCACGACTTTGCTCCTTGATGGTACAAGGTGCATGCCGAAAGATTGTTATAACGGTGGCTGGTTTATTCCACATGGCTTGCTCTTTACCTTTGTCTTCGAAGATGAGTATGATATCGTCTCCGTACTCCAGATCGACAAGGTTCTCACCAGCAGCAATCTGAACGCCGGGGTTTTGAAGACTTTCCTGAGTTCTGCTCATTACTTCATTGATGACGAAGTTGAACAAGAACAGAAAGAGTGTACATTCTTTTCGGACATCACTTTTTGCGGGAGAGCTTTCGGAAAGTTCAACATACACCTACGCACCCAGTAGTATGCGAATATAGGAACCGGATTATGTTCCTAACATTCTGAGGTATGCCATATTGAGCATGTGCGGTTAACGGCACTGACCGATCGACAGAATCGAATGTGCCCTTGAAGTCAAGGAACAGCAAGATTTT
>NW_008751999.1:211783-319983 GCF_000715545.1 Opisthorchis viverrini | reverse complement strand
TCACGAGTTAATGAGTTATGCAAATGTATGGGGGGTTATATAGTCATGACACTGTCATACTATCATCTGTCCACATAGGACACGTCTCGCAGCCATACAGCAGTTTTTACTGTTGCCTAGTACACACAACTCTTGAAACCCACTGTACGTTCTGGAGCACGACTTTGCTCCTTGATGGTACAAGGTGCATGCCGAAAGATTGTTATAACGGTGGCTGGTTTATTCCACATGGCTTGCTCTTTACCTTTGTCTTCGAAGATGAGTATGATATCGTCTCCGTACTCCAGATCGACAAGGTTCTCACCAGCAGCAATCTGAACGCCGGGGTTTTGAAGACTTTCCTGAGTTCTGCTCATTACTTCATTGATGACGAAGTTGAACAAGAACAGGAAGAGTGTACATTCTTTTCGGACATCACTTTTTGCGGGAGAGCTTTCGGAAAGTTCAACATACACCTACGCACCCAGTAGTATGCGAATATAGGAACCGGATTATGTTCCTAACATTCTGAGGTATGCCATATTGAGCATGTGCGGTTAACGGCACTGACCGATCGACAGAATCGAATGTGCCCTTGAAGTCAAGGAACAGCAAGATTTTGGGTCCTGTGTTGGTCTAACACCTGACGGAGTGCATCTGATTGCTCTACCCGGCCGAAATCCTGCTTGATACTCACTGGTCAAGGATTCGCGTACCACCGCAAGAACAAGAAGAATCAGTGACGCCAGGATCCTTGTTACTCTGAGTCAAACCAACACCTCCGTGGTTACTACGTTCACTGCGAGCACCCTTTTTAAAATGGGCAGTACTATCGATTCACCCCAGTTGTTTGGGTCGTTCTGTTTCTCCCAGAGAGACCTAAACAGGTTAGGCAGGTACTGACTAAGGAATCCGTCGCCATCCTTGAAGAGAGAAAGTGGAAGGTCGTGGGCACTTATGAGGCTGAGAGGAGTTCCGTGTTCACGTTCCACGTTTCTGTTGATGGCTGGCAGTCCGATTGGTGTCGGTTAGAAGGTAATCAGGAGACATCCATACTTGTTTTGTATCATTAACGAAGAGGTATCGTATGTGGCGAACGTCCGTGGTAAACCAAACGAAACGAGCAAACTCAAGCGGAATCACGGGGCCTTCGCTTTCTTCCTATTCCGCACTTCCAAGGGACTAGGAGGTTTTTCTGTGGGTAAGACCATTATGACAATTATGGTACGATTCCAGAAGCCTCCGACCAAGACAGTGAACTGCCGGAGCCTGAACACTTTGTCGTGAAGCTGTACGAACTGTTCCCGGGAATTAATTTCAATGAGTTTCCCTGTATCGATGTCGCTTTAACACAACTCAACATAAATCCATCAATTTTTTAACCGCACTATGGTTGCCCATTTCGTCACCCTCGAATACACTGCCACTCCAAACGAAGGAGACCTGTGGTAGACATAAGCTGTATTTTCGGTGTCGACCTTCATTGCCTATGTTGATGGTGATACGGATGGTTCCGTGTGTCTTATGTTCAGAAACACTGATTGGGTTCGAAAGTTTCAACCACGCGAATACTTTCATCAACAAGCCATGACGATGCAGCCGCATATGCCTTCTCTCCCCTTTAGAGATAGTTGGTCACACAAAAGAACATTCACGTCTGGTACTGTTGATGAGAACACTACATACGTAAGAGCAGTCGGTAAAAAATCGGTTCATGTCATTATTGAACACTACGGATTGATTGTCACACAAATTGTCCAAAGCAGTCTTGTCGTTGGCATATCCAGCATAGCTGGCTTTTTTGACTGTCATCATGCTAAGACATCATAAATCTATGTTAAAGTACATATAACTTACTTGCGAACACGGTCCAATAGGTTGACACACCGATGAAGATTTCGTTGGTGTCATTTATGGCCATGTATCTGGACTGCTCGTTCTCCAAAGCAAGTTCATAGGTTGCACTAGCTTTCGTTCGGTCCACTAACCGCAGTCGAATTTTCTGAATCTAACTGTCCGCCGAAGATGAAGATACAACACATTAGTGCACGACTCTACAGATTTATTTTGCTGTCTCACCAGGTGCGTACTACATATTACAACAGTAAATAAAGTAAAGCCATATCAAAGTCTTGCTCTGAAGTTAACCGCTGCAGTGTGTACACAAATCCAGCCTCCACTGGCGAGTAGCAATATCCTCAGCAAATTTCAGGACCGTGCTGTTTGCAGCGCCGAACTCGACATTAAATGCAATCAACAGATCGATGTGATGCTGTTTCTCAATCAGCTGGCCTCGCAACCACAAATGAAATGTTAGATAATTTGGACGGGTTTGGCGGACTGAAATGATGCGATTTTTACTGGTGGCACAGGGCACGATCTTTCCTGTGAACGAAAACGGGTCTGGCTGCATAATATGCCTTCTGTATCATAGCTGTCAGACGACATTGCGTGATCTCGTTGACGCCGTCCATTTCCAACGGTAGATTAATGATAATGTCACGTCTAGGGGACTATGCTTCCGCCCTCCACCTTGTGTGTTTCTTAATGAGCAAATCGGGATATCCGTTCAAATCGAGTTTATGTCTCGGTTTATTGTGTTCCGCTTGGAGTGTTTCTGTTTTACGTTCCCAGATTTTTAGGTGTAATACGGGCGGCATGGAATGCACTTTTATTTCCTCTTTGATGTTTGATCTCGGATAGGTGTAGCGCGATTGATCGTGAGCTTGCACTTTTTGTTTTGCGACTCAGTGAAGTGGAGTTGGGTTCATGTATTCTGTCTGACAAACACGTCTTACGGGCAACTTTTTCCGGTTTGGCCTGCCACACCGAACTAGGCCAACGTACCCAGACACACAACAGGTAATGCCGCCTGGGGTTGATGCTGAGCCGCGCTTGCAACCGGTCAAACGCCATGTACTCGGTAGTAATCCGTTGGGATAAGACCGGGCGTACGGTTTTTGTGGCTTGTAGTTGCCAAACCGAACAGGTCAAATCCGTGGTGCATGCGAACGACCACCCAAGGCCCACACTACAAATATAGTCAAGTAGAACATGGTGTTAACGGAAACCAGGAGACCACGCCTACCTTATGGGCTGAAGAGCGTAACCGGTCGTGGAAATGGGGTTTTCAGCAACCTTGTCAGTAACGTCCTTAAGGAAAAGATTAAACGGAGGTTCCAGTTACCACCAGGTTTTGTTGTCGACCAGAACATACCCCCAACTTTGCACTCGAACTTCTGTATCCACTCTGTGTAGTTGATGCATCCACATCGTCGCTTGGTGTTACAGCCACTTCGGTATTGAATAGTTTGTTTTGTGTTTATCTGTCGGTGATATCATTTTTACTAATCCCATCATTTCTCACTTTCAAAAACTCTCAAAAGAACGAATCCTTTATGTGTGGACTGCTCATTACCTCGTGATCGTGGATATCTGGCTTCCTAACTGGGTAACTCGTCTATGGGATTTGAATAGAACCTGATTCTCACGGAAGTGACAACCGGTTCTCGGTGTGGTCCGACGGTACTGGCTGATTGTTGCAGTGATTGAGTGGACCACTAGATATGGATGAACCAAGTAATAATAACAATCGTCCAGCTGTAACTCTTTCGGTGCCTAGCTGCCATACCACCCGAAGGAAGTGTGAGAGCAAAGCTCCTACCAAGTTGCCCAGGCCTAGACAGAAGCAGTCGAGATATTGAAGTTGGGTTCGAACCACGAACCTTCCGGTTAGTAATATCGCGTTTGAGCCATTTTAAACTCCGTGAGCCAAAGTTATACCATAATTCATGGCATTGCGACAATTTATGTACCTCAGTAAAGCACTGAGCTATACTTCATCTTGGCCACGCAGCATCCAGTCTATCTCATCAGATTAGCCAATGGTTGGTTTTCAAAAGTGGTCAGAAACGTGTAAGTGGCAGCACACCGGAGTTTAAATGCTGCATGCTTGGCCGCTGCTTTTGAGTTGTGCTACGTATTTTGCAACTGACGAAACCGCACGAGGAAGTTCCACTTTGCAATCTATTTTCTCCCTGAACTGTTGACAGTATGTCACTGGGAGCCAAAAATCTGTATTACCGCTCAGCGATTTGCTGTGGTAACCTCAATTCCTATGAAAACGAAACATGTTTTGTACCACCGATTCTTCCCAACGGTTCCCCGGTCGATGCTTGGATTGTAAGGTATGACATGACAGCGTTTCATCTACAACCAGGTCCTGTAAAGTTGTGTCTTTCGTTTCAGATCGATCCGAAGACAGAACGAGCCTACGTACTCAATGCTCGATTGGATAATGGATCACGGGAACATATGCGACATCCACAGTTCCGTGATGACGCTGTGTTTGTTGGGGTTGATTCCTCACATTGCATATTCACCGTAGAGTCGATCGCGCCAACCCAGCGCCCCCCTGCGCGATTAGTCCGTTCAGCAATCGAAGTAATGATAGAAAAATGTGGCCATTACTTGGCCATTATGGACAAGCCAGGATTTGGGGATGTGGTCGTAGAAGGAGTCGATCCTGTGACGCCGGCGGGCGACCGAAAGGTAAGTGTATATCATCGCTGACTGTCCGACTAACTATTTATGCAAACACTAAATTGATCAGCTGCCTCACACACCGCATTTTTTCGAATATGAAGGTTCCCCGATCTTAGGGTTAACTAGTCCCTTGGCCATAACGCTTTCCCTGAGAATCTACCAATGATACGTTTTGATGTCGTCGAGCATACCGTACTGGATGTGGACTGAGTTGTGTGTAAACGAGCCATGAAAGCACTCCAGTACTTCCTGTATTCTAGATGCGCTTCGGTCCTATGTTTACTTCGTACACTGTCTGAGTGTGCCCCCGTTCAACAAATGCTCTGGACCACGATACATGTGCGTGGGGCTTCATACTCTTTTGAAAAATGGGTACTTTAAGTTAATTCAAACAGGCTGCTCAGTAAGTTTACGTTTCGCGAGTGGAACTACTAATTATTATTAGTTTTACTGTGGAAATCACTGCTTAGAGCCTGGCCCTTTGAAGCTTATGATGAGTGTGTATTCCATGCGCACTCCATTAAAGTCATGAAATAATTTAGTTATAGTTGCCGTCTTCCTGATATGGATGGTAGCATCGCTTGTTTCACTCCTAGTGCAGCCATCTGTTCATAAGTTTGACGTAAACGCTTTAATAGGTGACTGGAAGTGTGGACCCACCAAATGGGCGATCGTGCGTAGAGGTCCAGCAGGCATTGACACCAATACCTTAGGGGATACGGTAAAGCTCCTCATTGTTGTATACTCAAGTAATATAAGCCTAAACTCAAACTCAATCCACTTCGTGGTAGTTTCGTTGTTGTTTACTTCAGGTAACAAAATAAGTCCAAATGTAAGTAAGCTGACGACGAAGAGCAACTACAACAAAGTATTTATCTTTTTCTTCGCGTTGCCCGTTTGAGCATTCCTTGTGTGATTATTCTGTTTAATAGGTACAGTAAGGATAAAACTTATTCTGGGTTTCTCTCTCATTAGAGATCAAAAGTAGTGTACGTTCTTGGGTATTACCGGGATGCGGGTTGAGCATGTTATTAGTACGGTACCAGCTAGCACTCGACGAGGAGTGCCAATACACTCACCTCGAGCATCAGATACCTCGGGTGAAAATCCCGGTGTCGTCAAGATTATGTGCTAGTGACGGACTGTAACAAACGTGAAACTCTAGCTGAGTACTCATCATCAATTACGGCAACCAAAGGAAAACTTTGGGGCTTCACTTGCGTACAACCGTGTGAATTTATTTTAATAAAGCCTTGTAATAGAAAGAAGAAATGAGACAGGGAGAGGAACCCAGGGCTAACCTGCCACAAGCATTCGAAGTGCCTACACCTCCAGCACTCAGTCGGGCAATCGGGATAGAAACCGACAGCATAAAGGCCACTGACATACGTTAGCTGCCAATCGTTCGATGTCTCCAGCCGACCACAGGGAGGGCCCCGTGGACCATTGTGTGGGATGCAACACACACACATATACACATCCCTCTGATCACTTCAGATGTGTCGTTGCGCGTATAAATATTTTCTTTCTGGTAGAAATGCATAAAGCCAGTGCAGCTGGAAATTTACGAGAATTGACACACTAAGCAGGACCGGCTCTTGGTGAAATTTTTAATGACGAGCGTCTTAACCGGCTGAGTTTACTATTTTCAACGACAGTTCAGTTGACCGTCTACCCCGTTACCAACGTTTTTCATTTGACCTGTTAAAATCAAGTCAAATTTGATGAGCGTAGACCTTCACATCGGTTACGAAGCATTAATGTCCTTCTCGTCCTTGAAACGCTGGATCAGATGAACTCCTAATGGTATCCAGACGTATTTTGTTTGGTCGGTTTGTTCTAACTAATTTGGGAACAGGGATACGCTGAGACAAAATCGAGCCAGCCAAGTATTGTATCTTTACCTAAAACGAAGCGACTGTTTCAACCACAAGGATGTAAGCCCTATTCCACTACCTTCCTTGATACTGCGACGTTTGACCTCTTCACTCGAGACGCAAGTCCGAGAGGATCAAGCATGATTTCGACATTTTGAACGCGAAAGTGTCTGGGATCATTGTCATGTACTAGGATGTTTCGTCTTATCTGGGTTTGTCGTCTCAAGAGAACCTCGGCGTACTGTTCTTGATAGCGATGTGCCTCAGCTCTTTCAGCCAAGTTTTATACTGCAATTTTTCGCCTTGACTGTTGAAGTTAGCTGGACACGTACCGAAAAACCGTATTCTTCCGGTGAAATATCCGTGCAAAGTAGTCAGATCTCAGTGGACTTTGATCTCGAATGGGATTTAAAGAACACACAGACCTCCACATTACAGGCTGCCTTATATACTGCTTAGGCTTGGACTCTACCTTTACCTCATGGACGTCCACTCTCTGGATAGTCCCGAACAATTGATCTTATTAATGAGCTTATCGAGAGGCGATTCACAGAAGACGAAGTATCGAGGTTTCTAAAATGTTGGCAGTACGAGATTTGGGAATTGCAATCGAGGTTTCATCGTGCTGGTGAAGCTTATCTATGCCGAACAGTTGAAAATCATTGTACATCAGCAGACACATCACGAACCTCCAGAGTGATTCGAACTCGCAGTCCTCCAGCTAACAGTTAAGGACTGGGCAGTTTGGCCACCAACGGCCGATCAGCAAGATAAATTACTGAACACCCGAACTGTCTGAATTATTGGTTCCTTAGAAAAATGCTTCTTCACCACTTCGACATCCAGCTTCCCTACACCACCCCTTTGTAGTTGGAAACTGGAAGCTTCCATAGTCGCTTGAATGATCGTGATGTTGGACTTGAAGTGGCTCATATGTCTCGTGACAAGCGGCGCGTCACGTACACTTTCCACGGCGAGGATCACACTCTCGGCTTGGCTCTTCGGTATTGCATCTTACACAGGTATGTTCCTTTTTCTACCTAAGTAACAGACTACTTAGACTACNTTAGAAAAATGCTTCTTCACCCCTTCGACATCCAGCTTCCCTACGCCACCCCTTTGTAGTTGGAAACTGGAAGCTTCCATAGTCGCTTGAATGATCGTGATGTTGGACTTGAAGTGGCTCATATGTCTCGTGACAAGCGGCGCGTCACGTACACTTTCCACGGCGAGGATCACACTCTCGGCTTGGCTCTTCGGTATTGCATCTTACACAGGTATGTTCCTTTTTCTACCTAAGTAACAGACTACTTAGACTACTACTACTACTACTAGAAATCATGTCAGTCATGTCGTCATCATAACTGCAGCACTAGTGTCGCTACACTCATGCCCATATGTAAATGACACCCACCGCCTCGAAATGCGTTCGTGTTTCCCCCTGGAATGGGGTGGCAACTCTCAATCATGTTTTGCCACTTTACTTCGGCTGACAAAGCCGGTTCGACCTCGCATTGTTGGTTGAGTACCGCTGCGCATTACACGATATCCAAGCAAAGAAAGCCCTGTTTTGCCTTGATACTTCCCGGGGACATCTTCAACTGGATTTAGCATATTAAGCATCCCGGATCCGCTGGGAGGCATATCACGGAAGTCACTGAGACATCAGCACTATTTAGGGCTCACCTCGTCGCACTGTTAAAATGTAACCCTAGCATGGGGGTCGGAACAGCTTTCAAGCCGGGTGGACCTGAACCTGTAAGGCATGTTGTGCGTGTATTCTCCTATAGTTCACTTCCTACAGAGTAAAACTTCAGCCCTGGACGATTTTTGACTCACCTCGCCATCTATTTAGTACTTACCACTGGTGGCTGTGTGAATTTTTATACACACAAATTACCTTTTTGATAGGGAGGGGGCGAAATGATTCAGTGTTTAAGGCGGGAATTTACTGACTGGAAGGTCCGTGGTTCAGAGCGGACCTTTGCCTGTCGACTTCTGTCTAGGCTTGGGCATCCGGGAACTATTTCAGCCTTCGCGTGGCGTGGCAGCTGGTTGGTCGATTTCGATTTTCGCTTTTCCAGCGGAAAAGCCAGAATGCATCCTTTCGACAAAATAACTGCCGGAATGTTACAAGGTGTCGACGAGCTGTTTTGTTTTGCACAGCTAACGACCTTAGCTTCAGTGAAACAGTAGGGCCCGTATGGAAGTAGAAGTGACGTTGTTGCGGATGTATTCTGAGAAGACTCACTGCGTGGTGCTTCCTCTGTCGAACGATCCCGCTCTTATGTGACCATAGAACATGTGGTACTGTAATTTTTAAACTATGAGCCAGTTTTGGTTTTGTTCGTCTTGCCGCGCCGTCTGGACTACTAGGCCTTTGGAGACAGACCGGAATAATAGGCTGAAATGGTTTACTCGAACTGTGTTACTAGTTAGTCCCACTATGACTTTGCTTTACTTCTGTCCTTACAGCACCAAAGCGACCTTTTGCGGCTATTGTGTGCCACACCCTTTGGAAGACAAGATTCACTTCGACGTTCAGGTGAAAAGTAAGTGGTGCAAACTTGCTGATGAAAGCTGTTTATTGGCAGTGGAGCACAGCCCACTGTCATCCACGAACGGATGCATTCATTAGTCCTGTGGAACTATCCACTGTACTCATAATCCATGGACACACTAAGACTGATGGTTACTTCTGGTATAGCTGAGGGGGGCTGTGTAGAATAGCGCGTTATGAACCCAACGAGCGCTTGTGAGCATATCCCATTCAAACCAAACCACGTATGTCGTACGTATTGCGAAAACAGCTGACCTAACACCACGCTAATTGTGATAGGGGGAATCCTGCATGGTCAGTGTTGCACACCGGGTTTGTGACCTTTGGTGGACCCTGGATTCTAGCTACTTGAGCCAGACACAGCAGGTTAGTTCCAGGTCAACTTGTGGAAATATCAGACTGGTTTCTTTTGATCACGCCACCGGCGTATGCATGTATGCGCGTTACCCTGGGGACACTCGTTGGTAAAAGTTGGAGTATGCCCCCCCCCGGTGTAACACGTGCTGTTGTGGCTTATGCTTTGGGGAAAAACAAATCTCACGGATACATATATTGGTGCACATTTCAGTGCACAATATTCACTATAATGCAAAATTTTATCGTGAGGCAGTATACACAAACAGGATTTAAAAGGGCGAATGGTGGTGGACGCGTCATAGGTGCAGATATATACGGCAGAGGGCGTCCTGGTTCGGCACAGTTGATGTGCCCACAAGTTTGGCCCGAGACCAGCCTGCTTTATCCAGCCAAAACATCAACAGATGTCCCAATTGTTCTATGAGGTTTTGTCCTGCAAACAGGACGTTTGTTTTGACTTTGAAAGCATCATCTGTCGGCAAGTTAACAAACAGGATTACCACGGCCCTACATCCTGACGCACTCCTCAATGGGGTACGTGGTAATATTGCAGGATTTTGCAAACACTATGTTAGTGATATCCTCACTTTTACCACTGGAGCACATTCTAGTTTGTTTCCTCTCTCTTCACTATTATTCACTCCAATTTAACTGTTTGGTAGGAAAATGATCCAACAAGTGTAGACTTTTTGGAGGTCGGAACAATGCACTCGCATCGTAAAGCAACCTAGAGTGGCCAGTGCATTCAGTATCCAAGTGGCCTTTAGATGCGGCCCAGGCAGGGTAATATTCCACAGGTCAGCCAGCATTTGCACTCCTGACGCATTACACACAGAGGAGTCCTCGAAACGAACTCTACCAGAGCATGATTACCCGGAACGTCTTGTTCGAGTGTATAGCTTGCAAAACGCCAACACGAACGCGGCCATCATCGTCGAATAGAAAATTTTGTTGGAAGTACCACGGAAAGGTGATCCCACGTTTTCAGGCGTTTGTCAGAAACAGCCTTTCTGGGACTTCAGTCCAGCCAGCATCGATATGAACCTGCAGTCCACATTGTCTGCAGTTCGGGTGATGCTTACACCGGCCGAAAAGATCGCTATAAATCTCAGTGAATGACTGAGCACCTACCAAAGTGCCTGACAAGCGTGGCGTAACAGCAATCACCTAGTTATCAGCCTACAGGCCGAAACCCAGCATCACCGATTGTAAGGCCTTAACGTAACTAGACTCCGCACGTTCGTTTTCAGTGAGACAATACTGGTCATGTTAAAACGCCCAGTTTTATGGGCTCAAATGGTGTTGACTACCATGGAGCAAATCTTGGACTATCATCTCTCACCGCTTTAAATGTGTCCGCATGTTTTTATTGTTTCCATGGGCCAAACACATGAATCTATGTCGCAGGCTCATAACTGACGAAATGTCAACATTTCGTCAATTGTGCCTGCTCGTAGTTTGGATCAAACAGATTTAGGAGACTTCCTTCTGAGGACTATTTCTAGTTTTTTTGAGTAAGTCGGCTGTGGGATATTGATTACTAATCAAGGCTGTAAGAAGTTTTCTTCGGTTACTTTCTTGGCTTCGATACACGACTCGCTCCTCAATATTAATGATATCTCGCTGACACTTTCTCAATTTCAGACGGCTCAGCCCATGATACTTTACGTGAAGGACTACTGTGCCTACGTGACTGCTTTGTACATATCAAATTGGCCTTCAAATCCGCTCTACAGTCGTTCAGAAAGGACTTATCAGATCAGAAGAAATGATTTGTACATAAACAGAATATACAAAGTGCGGGCATTGTTAAATAACGAAGTACGTTTGTGTTCGTATTGGGGTAACTGCACGCAGTTGGTCGGGCTGTTCGCGTAATGAAAGGGAAGGGGAAAACAGGTAATGAAGCAATGCGTGTGGACGGAGCAATAACTTGGAAACAACGGAACTACTAGCCTGTCCTTCTTTTAAGCTAAAAGTTGATATAATATGTATAAAGCTTCAAAAACTTATCGAGCCTGAGGAGTTTGGTGGATCGATTGGAATACTGAGAAACTGCTTACACTGGTGCCATCAACAAATCCACACAGTACGTAAAACAGGAAATTTTTTCTGTGAACTTCAGGCATATACAATCTATTTATGGGTAGCGGTGGTTTGCGCCAACTAGAAATTGCACCATACAGTGCACCTTGCTCATAAATGTTTACAGACATTGGATAGGAAATACGCCTAGTCGAAGATGAGGGAATATGGGAAGGATTGTTGGTACATTGGGAGTAGCAGAATCATCAGGTGTGTGATGACTCACAGGATCTTTTTTCTTACACGGGTTGGGTGATCCTTGCGGAGCGTTTTCCTGCCTATTTCCACAGATGGGTTTATTGGTGGGAGAAGCATGGCCTACATATGTTCTTTGTGGGAACCTCACAAGAAATGACTACGACTCCAAATTTATGTTAGGCCGTCAAGCAGGTTAAATTCCTCAAAGTCTCTTGATCTGCACAAAATTTGCTAGTCAGTTTCCTCTGCAAACTGCTGTGTGCATAGAAATTTATTTCATGATCCGACGAGACATGTTTTGTGTTGACGAATTTGTCCAAATCTAGTCAGAAGAATAAACATACCATGCAAGTTCGTTTGGTGCGACTAACTATAGCTCCTTAGAAATTGGGTTTGGCCCCAAATTTGAAGCGCTTTCTTTCAGACAGATACAGTTGGCTCAGACTAGTTTTATTGGCAGTCAACCATTAAGTTTTGTTGATGGCCTAAATCGCAACCAAGTTCATATGATCTGGATACGAACTTTAGCACAGTCCACAAGTCACTCAACACTACAATGATTTCAGCGAGTGGTTTATGGACACGATCGTAGTTCAGCTATGGAAAGTGGAATAGCAACTTTATGACGGAACTTACTTGGTCAAGATTCGTGTACGGAGGAGAACAACTCTATGTACCGAAAACCCATTGGAGCCTTATGACGCTTCATTGCTTCCCTGGTATCCTCTACGGTAGCAAAGTAGACATCCGCCATCCCGTTCGGTTTTCCGTTCTGATGGAGAACGAAAGAAATAATGCTTGCGAATGACCTCAGTTGTAAGTCTTCAAAGCATGCATCGTCTTTGGAGAGTAGACATAGTTTATAGGGAAGTTGAAGTCGGTGGTCTTGGACAGTGCATAGAACCCGTCCCTACAGAATCTGGATAGGTAGTGCAGCTGACGACACGGCTAAGAGCCCGAGTGCGCCATTTTGGACATGAACATACATCGGGTGCGTGCACTTTTGCATGAACAGGCATTGTTGTGTGCAACAAATGGACCGAAGCTGAGAACCGACTTCCCCACCGAGTGAAAGTAACAAATTGGGGATTTCCATGTCGCACGCGGGGCGAGATAGCTCAAGTGGTTAGAGCGCGAATTTACTGACCGGAAGGTCCGTGGTCCGAACCCGACCCATGCCTGTCGACTTCTTTCTAGACTTGGGCAACCTGGCAGTATCCCAGCCCTCGCTTCCTTCGGGTAGCATGGCAACTATGCACCGGAGGGGTGTTACAGCTGAACGATGTCACGCACCAGAACATCGAATTAAGGCTGAAAACGGAGACAAGAGGTCGCACAACTGATAAGTGAAGGTGACCCGTCAGCTGTGTAAGCTGCTCTTCAGAACATACCTTGTCTGTCCAGCAACCGGCATGTATATGAAGACGCTGGCTAGGGCGTGCAACACTGAGTCCACCTCACTACTCGTAGTGCATTCACAAAAGGTGTTAACACCAGTTTTCACTTTGGGCAACCAAAACGAAATTCGCGTACTCCAGAAGGCTGTATTTACCGAATGTAAAGGGATTTGGATAACACTGAAAATGCGAAGTCCCTCTTGCCACTATAAGTCGGCGGTTCGAGCTGATCTTCAAGCCGTTTTTTCGACTCCACTACGTGTACCGGGGCTCCACATTCTTAAGGCGACAGTAGATATTACTACGGGAGACTCAGTCTCAGACTATGAAGTGCAGATGTATGGATACGTGAGGCTCGAGAGGAATGAATGGAATTTCTCCGGTTATCTGAACAGTCTCCTGACCGTTTGACAGACATGCTCAACATTCATTACCGGTCCCTTGCAGTTTGTGGCACCAAATACCTTCCGCAACTGCTTCGCACCTTAACATCTGTTCTGGGGCAAAAAACGACTTTCAAACTGTCTGAAACCTGACTAACCTAGTTAGACGATGGTCAAAAACACGAAGGAAGAAACCCGTTGTGATCAGTCGGCGACTTGCCCCCAGGTTGCAGCAGACAACAGGAAGCCATAGGTCTCTTTGACAAGACCAACTTCTTAGCCTTTCGAGTTCGAGATTAGTCGTCAGACGATAGGTGGTCATTGTAGAATCACCTCTAAAGGATTCCGAGGAGCGATGCCCCCCAAGTCGAGGCAGATGTCACGGACATCTATTAGTTACTGTACCATCAACGTCCAGTTGGAAAAATGTGACTAACACCAGTCTGGTCTCGACCGCCAATCATTCTATGGACATTTGTGAGATTTTGCAACTTTCGGGTTAGCTCATGTGAATTAGGTTACGTATGAAAGTTCAGATCCAATCGAAACAAATAAAAATCGTTCAGTTGTAACACCCTTCCGGTGCCTAGCTGCCATGCCACCCGGAGGAAGCACGAGGGCTGGGACACTGCCAGGTCGCCCAGGCCTAGACAGGGGAACTTGAGTGGCAGAGATCGGATTCGAACCACGGACCTTCCGGTCAGTAGATTCGCGCTCTAACCACCTTGGGCCATCTCGCCCCAATCGAAACAACCTGGAATTGAAGTTAACAAGCACCATTTAATCTTCTGGGTGACTCAAGAGGCTCACTTTGGAACGACGAGTGATTCTGTTGAAAATCGAAGAATATCTCTAAGAGTTGCACTGAGTGCATGCGCAATCAGACACTGTTGAATATACTGTCAAAAATCAATTTTGAATGCTCCTACACCTTTGTGCAGTTTGCCACCTCCTACCACATCAGATGGACCAAGTGGTTAGAGCGCGAATTTACTGACCGGAAGGTCCATGGTTCGAACCCGACCTTTGCCTCTCGACTTCCCCTGTCTAGGCTTGGGCGACCTGACAGTATCCCAGCCCTCGTGCCTCATTCGTGTGGCATGGCAGCTAGGCACCGAAAGGGTGCTAGAGCTGGACGTTTTTTTAGCACATCAAAGGGAGGCCGCAACGCCGTTTTTCTTCGGAGAAACCACTGTGTTTATGTTGACCGACAAAACGTTTCTGAACATTATTGATCACCTTACCTTGTGAGCTCTCATAGTGACGGTTAGCGGCTGGATCGGTCGGAAAAAGTCCAATATATCATTTACGGTAGCCGCAAATGGCAGGCCGCGCATACGTATGTGTCGCTGCGTCCGACTAGCTCCTGTTGAACTCTGGCTATCGAAAGTCGGCATGGTATATGTTACATTGCAACCGTTTACATCCGGTGCCGGATACTGACACACCCAGTTTTGTTCTACCACTGGAGCACAGTACGCCAAACCGGCAGCTTCGAGTATCGCCGAAAAGAAGGGACGACAACCCAGCTGGCTTTGTCCGAATGAGGAGGTGAATGAAGTATCTGGAAGACAGTAGAGGAGCATGCAGCCATTTCACAATCGCGTCTATCAAAATACGCAACCAAGTGATTTGTGGTTAGCACTCGCTGACCTGATACACGGAGTAGGAGAGCAGGTACCTAGTGAAAAATATGCCGTTGTTCAATTTGTACGGATGGCGGTTCGTCTTTCTGGTAACCTTGGAATTTCGGTTGCAGCCAAACTGCTCCGCTCATAGAACGGACCAAAAGCTAGACTGGATACCATTAAGAAGAGAAGGACGAGTAACACACATGCGATGAGAACAAGTTCAACACGCTGATCTTCTGTAAACTGACAAACACTGAAAACAAAAAGCACTGTGGGCGGGAGTTCGCACGTGCTACCTCCCTATAGCCCTACAAAGTGCACTTCACTAAAAAGATAGATGGTCCATATCCCAGTAAAACAGCATCAAGGAACATTTTCTGGGCTGGAAAGCTGGACAATACACTAGTAAAAAATAACAAAACAACTTCAACTTCCATTGAACGAACTCAGCCACCTTAACTGTGATATGAACCTGGCTTACATTCGCACGCTAGATAGCGCTGAGCAGAATGCTGGCTCATAGGCGTGGGTGATTGTCGTCGCTTCCGAGGCAAATTTCGTGATTCTGATTAGCAGTGCGATCGCACGGACGTTCCGACAGGACAGGTCAGAGAAGGCCCAGCAGACGGAGAACGAACGCGTATGGGTGAGCAGGCCAATGACACAATATACACAACACACGCTATCATACTAGTGTCAGACGTGGCCTTCGTCAGAGAGGGTATGGGTGTTGGAGGCCGTGAAGGGACAGAACACGTGGAGGTCAATGTGCTCACAGGTGGCGTAGGCAAGTGTACAATGTCATCATATCAAGTAATGTACGCTACCACTGATCAAAATTGGGTTCGTCGTACCTTCACATGGACAGAAAGTCAGTAAAGGCAAAGAATGTACGATAATCACACATCTTCAATATACCCTGATTTTCGAGTAATTTCAGAAAGGCGCACCGATCAAGCGCATCATTGGAGTCAAGGAACGCCTAAGTATAGGCCATTGGTCTAGCACTTGAGTGAGTGTGCATACGTGGTCCAAATATCACTGACCAACCGGAATCCCACTTTTGAATCAGGTGGTTTCTCGTGATGTCACAAAGGGACCAAGCTGATAAGCTTGCGATCGCCACAACCGCTGAGAACACTATAAATATTACAGACTCGTCCTAGTTGGTCTTGACGGTATCTTGCAACAGCTCGGAGCAAGTGGATTGAGTAATGACTGACGGCTTCACAACACTGTGCCGCAATAGCAAGGGCCACTTTCCCAATAGAGTGACTGTGGGTGGACACTGAATTGAGGGCACTTCCTTTTTGTCACTTAGTCTCTAGTAAAGACCACCTCACCTTCGAGCAAGAATCGTTAATACATAGGGCGCCTGTACGACCTTATAAACTCGGTTAGCTGAAATCCAATAGGGAGCACGAGGTTAAGAACATCATGTTGCGTCAGTTCGGAGATACCCAGTAACTGTTGATGGAGAAATGGTCAAACATTTTGAGTTCCCGGGTCAGGAGAACGGAGTTCGAATTCTGTCGACCTATCAGAAGAGTCCCAAATCTGAAAGGGCCTCAAATCTACTACTGTCCTTTTGAAGCAAACCGGTCGTACAGTTGTTGTGAGGAAGCGAAAGTTGTCCTATCTATCGTATGAACCACACCAGAATCGTCATAGTCTAGCCATCTTCCTCAGCTTTCATTTCGGTTAGTCCTTCATTCAAGTGGCCGGCGTGAGTGTATGACTCAAGCTGCGGCGTTTTCGCATGCCATTGCAACCAACAGTCACTATTCGTGTGCACGAAGGAAAAGAGGCAACAGTTGTGTCCGCAATGAGCCAACCAATTAAACGCTTTGGACTTCGTTAACAGTATTGCTGTAGGCTTCCATTAGCTAGATTTCTGAAGGGAAAATAACAAACCTACATTGGTGGTTAGCGATTACTGCACAAGGCTCTGCACCTACGAGCATTTCTATTTGCGAATGTTATATTCGGCAGCAAGTTCGCTGTTATTCTTCGAATAGCTGTTACTCGTTTATTCTGATAAACTCTGATTTGCAAGACACGCACAAGTGTGAATAGTGAGAACATATAAAAAACCCACTTGGGAATTGCGGACTGGTCTGTGGGGAGGAGGAAGGATTTCCACTTGGCAAAGGACGTTTCATCCAGTAAGGATTCGTCCACGTACGTGTCGACGACTTTGGGTCAGGTGGGACCACTGACAACAGGAAAGACGTGAACGAGTTTTCAACAACCGAACCGCAATCACAAACTCGATAAAAGCTATTTTGACTAATGGAACGGAATTGGTGATCGATAAAAGCTATTCTGACTAATGAAACAGAATTGGTGATCTCACAGCAACACAGGACGACCTCATCGTATTCCTAAGTAAGCTGAGACAGTTTTTCAGGAACAAAACACTGATGTTCCTATGAAGTGTTGCTGTACAAGATTATGCTGACGGGGATAAACATATGGCTATCAAAAGAATAAGATATTTCTCCCATAAAATATTTTTGCTATCGTCTACGGAACAACCGGGTCCTATAAAAGACAGCACGAAACAAAAAACGTGAAATGCCATCGGATGACATCAATTGACTCCTGTACAGATAATTAACTCCAGGGTGGATGTACGATGTTCAGGAGTTCCACGCATCCATTTTAGCTGATTAACTAGGAAGAGTGCTACTGTAATCTTGTCCTACATGTGGACATTTTTTAGGAATCAGATGGCTCTCAAAAAGTCAAACAGGTGATTGAATTAAAGTGATGAAAGTGATGCACAGTTGTCTACTTCCTCAGGTGAAATAGCTAGTCATAGTTAGTTGAGTTATGCGTTCAACATGATCGAGGATCGTTACAGGAAAGCTGGTGATTTCAGAAGGTATGAATAAGCATTCGTAATGAGGTCAGGCGGTCCATTAATGGGTCCATCTGACTGGTTAGTGAACAATTGTTCCACATTTCAACGGTGTGGAGTCTGAACTATGGTGACATTTGACAGATTCCTCTACATCTGACTGTAGTGTGAATGCACGAATCTGCAAGGCTAACTTGAGACACCTATGGCGTCAGAATGGTTTATCTCTGAATCTGAAGGGACGTGTGTATCAAGCTACAGTACGGGCTGTTTTGTTGTATGGCTGTGAGACTTGGCCTGTTCGAGCAGCGGAACTGAGACGTTTTCAGGTGTTCGACAATCGTTGTCTCATAACCATAGCTCGTGTGAGTTGGTGTGGGCGAATCCGTAACGAGGCAGTTAGAAGGCGAGTTTTCGGTTATGCAACAGGAATTTCCATTGAGGAACGTGTCCTGTTGCGTTGGTTAGGCCATATATTGCATGTGCCTGACCATCGTTTGCCGAAGAGAGTCCTGTTTTCCATGCCCAATTCAGTGGCAAAAGCAGAGAGGTGGCCAACCCTTGACCTGGCAGAGGGGTATGAAGGAAATCACGAAACGTTTGGGTAATGTCGGTGCTACTCGCCTTCCGGGATGGGGACCGCGCGATCCTCACTGCGTCCGGTTGGAAACACTACAAGATATGGCTGCCAACCGATGTCAGTGACATTCTTGTTGTCAGTTTCTATCCAGATCGCCTGAGTGAGTGTCTCGAGGTATAGGCACCTCGGAATGATTGTGGTAAGCTGGCACTAAGTCCCTTCCCCGTTCACCTTTACTCTTCTTCACAATAAGGCTTTCAAATAAATCATGGTTGTACGGCAGTGAAACATCGATGTTGAACACTAATGACATGCTGTTGATGATGATGACGATGAGTCCTAAGAACAGCACTGGACCACACAAAGCGGTAAACATCTTACCTATAATGGTAATAACAATAGTAATAATAGTAACAATAATAATCGTTCAGCTGTAATACCTTTTCGGTGCCTGGCTGCAATACTACACTAATGAAGCACCAACATTCTTATCAACTGCTAGCAAGCATGCTGTCATACCTCTACGCTAGCGCACGATTACTTCCGTACGGTTCTAGGGTCACAAGCACACTGAGCAAAATCACATTGACAGAACCATGGGGAAAATGCCCAACGAAATGCCACATTCTATATAGTTAATATGGGTTCTGGCCAAAGAACTCCTGAAACGCCCAGAGTAAATCAAAGGACACCACATCTGCCCCATTATGGGTAAGCCTTAAATGGTGATGAAATGAAAAGCAATTAGAATGGATAAACCCCGCACCACTTACCATAGAATGGTCTCTGTGGGAACAATAACGTTGAATCATTATAAAAATTGGAGCCGGTTTCAGGAGTGATCAGTATATTATTGAGAGGACCACACCTTTCTGCTGAGCGTCCAAACAACTTTTTGGCGGGTCCCCAACTCGCAGCGATAATGTTTCACTTTCAAACATCTGAGTATTATTTTGTATAGTACTCCCGCTGATCTATTTAATGCACTCTGTTTGTTAGTAGTTAGTAATCTTTTTGGGCCTTCAGACTTTACCTGTCATATTACCCAGCAGTTAGCTGATACATGCACTGGATCCCAATGGACCTAAGGTTCGTCCACCTTTCTCTCGGAATTCCTTGAGATCACACCTGTGAAACATATGTCCAATATTGATTTGAGCAGAGTATGCTTTCGATAGGAACTCCGATTACTACCAAAAGTAAATACGAGGAATCCTGACATGTGTTAACAATAGTAACATCTTGGAGGCATTCTGAGTTTTGTATCCTACCGGCCATTCTTCGCACCTCTATCCATCCATCCTCCACCATCCGCCAAGTGGTGAAATTGTTTTTAACGTACGATGGCCTGATGTAACGTCTGCCTATAGGAATTGTCTTTGCATGAGCTTCTCCGAACTACGTGCATATAGCGACATTAACACTTCACCAACAGTTCTTAGCGTATGACGGATACCGTGACACAGGTCGGGTATTGCAAAAGTCTGCGTTGTTTATACCTTCTAATGGGAGTCATATGAATCACGCTAATAAAGCAAAGCCTGGAATCTCAAGAAAAATTTGGTGGTACCTTACAGAAAGCTGCTGAAGTTACAACCGAACTGCAGATCGTCTCGACAAAATACAAAAACGACTAGGATATGAGCATACTATAGTTCCTGGAATGCATATGTTGAATGGAAGTAACACGCCACAGAGAACCGACACAGTTCATAAGCAAAACTCACTTCCCATGTTGATATACATCTGTCGCTCAATAGCTTGATTTGCAGCCCTTAGAGTGCTGAAGGAAATTTCCACATATCTGCGGAGGGATTACATGATTTTGGTTGGAGTATACGCAACGAAATCTGTGGACAAAGGTGCGCTAGCCAAATGTTTTATGTGCTTGCAGCGAGTGGACCCGTTAAGGTACCCCGATATTTTACTAGAATATCCCAAAATGAATTTTATGGTCTGACAGAAAAACTAATGCTTCGCAGGCGCGCAACGTGTTAAACCTCACTTCACAAGTTGGACACCTTCGAAACAAGTGGAATTCAATCGAGATTTCATGAGCGACATCTAGGCAGTGGTAATAATGACAATAATAGTAGTAAGATAATAATAATTGTTTACTACGCTTGTTATGCAACGCTAAAAAAGATAGTGTCAGATTGACCAAGCCTAAACGGCAGCGACCAATAATACAGGGTTAGATTCAAACAGCAGACCCTCCAGTTAGTAGCCTCGCGCCTCACCTGCTTAGCTATTTCATGTTCAACTGAGCCCATGCGACTGGATTCCTTTGATTCAGTACAAAAACAGTTTAAGATAAGCAGGTACCCCATACAGACTTTACCGGGCTCCAATAAAATGCATAACTCTCACTACGTACCGAGAAAAAAATTGCTAATAGGACATGCGGGGTATAAGGCAGCGCTTGAAGATATCGTACAAATTCCGCAGAAAAACACAAGTTAATCAGTAACAATTCATGGTAGAGGTTTTGTTATGGCCTATGGAACGTGTGGAAAACAAACCTTCCATCGATCAGATGTTTGTGCTTCCCGGCGGCAAGTCTAGCGACTTCAGGAGATACAAACTGCACGAATGCCTCTCCTGTAGGTCGACCATGGTGGTCTGTTAAAAGACCGATGCCATCCTTAACAATTTCGAAGCCTGAAAGATCAAAAATGATACCAAAGGTTTCGGGTGAAAACAACATCCAGCCAACCTTCGAAGAATGCTTGAATCTGCGCTTTTGTTACACTAAAAGGTAACCCGAACAGTCGCAAAGTCCCATCTGGCTTAGGTCTTCGATTCAGATACCAATTCATTTGTTCCAAGGACGACCGTCGAACTACGAGCGAAACAACAATCAGCAAATTATCAACTTGCTTTCGATGAACCTGTCGCCAATAACACCTCCATTACGCAGTAGAGCGGACTGTAAATCGTTTTCACTTCCCACCACGATATAAGCCTCTCCTTGAAGCAAACCATCAGGAGTATATAGCAGATGAATCTCCCTTAAGTTGACACCTACAACGATTGTGCTTACCGAATACATAGATTACAGCGTACCTGTGAAAAACGATGCTACCTCTGCCTCCTTAGTAGAATAGGGTAGGCCCCGTAGGTTGAGGACGTAACTCGATGACTACTAACTTGAACGACACTAAAAGTGACGGACAAACCTTATCAGACATCCAAGACAGTCCGAACGATAAACAGCGAGGCGACAAACAATAATTCACGAGCCTAAAGGAGAGACAAATGGACGATTAGGCAATGGTAATTAGAGAAGCAAGTGGAAAACAATTCAAAATAACCACTCCAGGAATCCCCTCGGACGAAAAATATTTCGACTCAGCCTTCAATCCCAACCTTACTGAAAAAAAACAGTTCATTGTGGACGTACCCAAATCCCAACCTACTGAAAAAAAACAGTTCATTGTGGACGTACCCATCGTAGTCAACTCATACTGTTCCCGAAACAAGCTTCGAATTCGCAACTCAATCCAGTGACTCCAAAGGAACTGCTAGTACTCACCAGCATCAATCACTAACAGTAGGGCGACACACCAGTAAAAAAGTTAGCGGTTAAATGATATACAGTCAAGAGCAAAAGACCCTTGCAGTGTGCCCGTAGCTGCCTTCATAACGGCCTTTAAGTCTCAGATGATGGTTCTCGAGGTCGAAGAGGAACGCTGGACTGTTGTTGGTCCGATTATTCCGATGTTTGGAGAATCCCTACGCGTCAATTTGGTGTTAATTTTTGTCCAGAAGCTCCTCACTCTTGCTTGATGTGTTCCGAAGATAGTGCTGGACTGCACGGTGTGTTCCGCCCTGTTTTGGATATAACAGCGAGACCGTACAAAAACGTATGAAAAGACTGGATACACTTTATTTATGTGTTAAGGCACCTTTACCGGTATCATCGCTGTGATCGTCCGAGAGCCGCACAAGCTGATCCGAATGTGCACACGGAGACGAGACCGAAAACTCCGCGTCATCAATAGCAAGACAATTAGTCATAACTAGTCATGTGGCTCGCCCAAATCAACGTTGGATACTGTTTCAAGATCACAACTGCACGAAGTCACAAGGTCCCCATCCTGGAAGGCGAGGGTAGCGACAGTACCCAAACGTGTCGTAATCTTTTTCACACCCCTCTGCCAAGTTGAGGGTTGGTAACCTCTCTGTGTAGTAACGGTATTTTTGTCAGCTTAGTTCTGTGTGAACTTCCACTCTCAAGCTAAGATTACCGTCAAAAACAACCACCAAATGTGCACAACGCATATTAATGCCGAAAAATCGGGTCGAAAACCCTTATACAACGGATCCTGACTTGCGACCGGCTGTTGGGTTCAGGCTTCGATCAATCGCATCTCAACTTGTTAACGGACAAGTAAGCGGCCCGAAATGTTGGCCAGTGTTGCGCGGGATAGGCTTACCGGATATAGCAGTGCCCAACTATGAGCGCAAAGCCGCATCGGCGTGGAATTTCACCTAACACTCTGCTTCCGCCACTTTGAACTAGGCACGGAAAATAGCACTCTATTCGGCAAACGATGGTCAGGCATACGCAATACATGGCCTAACCAACGCAACTTCTAATGCTGAACACGTTCTTTAATGGAAATTTCTGTTGCATGACCGAAAACTCGCTTTTTAATTTTCTCGTTAAGGACCCGCCGACACTAACCCACATGAGCTATGGTTTCGAGACAACGATTGTCGAACACCTGAAGACGTCTCAGTTCCGCTGCTCGAACACGCCAAATTTCACAGCCATACAGCAAAACAGCCCACATGGTAGTTGATACACACGCCCTTTGAGATTCAGGGATATACCGATTTGATGTCATACGTGTCT
Source organism: Opisthorchis viverrini (assembly GCF_000715545.1). Taxonomy (NCBI): domain Eukaryota; kingdom Metazoa; phylum Platyhelminthes; class Trematoda; order Opisthorchiida; family Opisthorchiidae; genus Opisthorchis; species Opisthorchis viverrini. Next base: position 296,667 of record NW_008751999.1, on the reverse strand, counting down.
TAAATTAACGATTCGTGCGTCGATTTCATCTGTGACACTAGAATCAGAACTAATACATCCAAGATACGTGAAACGCTTCAGAATTTCAAGTTCCTCTCCGTGGATTGTAAGTGGCATGTCCATTGACTGCATGTCCTGGAGCATGACCTTACATTTTGCGGGTGCGAAGTGCATACCAAAAGACTTTAGTCAGTTCGTCTGAAAACACTTGCGCCTTCCCCTTCTCGTCGAAGACGAGAACGGTGTTGCTTGCATATTCTAGAGCGACAAAGTTTTCGCCACAGACTACTTGAACACCAAGATCTTGAGGAAACGGGCCTTCTGTAGTCAGATGACGCGAAAAGTCTCCAGGTTTTTGAACAGCGATGCCTGAGAGATGTTGCTGGCGTCAGATGACGTCGACGAATTTGTAACCAGGCAATTGGAAAAAGGGTATCTGGTTGTGTGGCATGTACCTTAAAGCCAGCTCCATGGCTCTGTCATTTACTACCCACGCTGAAACACCGCCTACCGAGACCAATGTCTTTCGCCGTGCTTTCTTTAAAATGACGTGAACTGCGTGGTGGACAACGTGTAAATTACCACAAGAATGAAGATTGGTGTGGTACCCTTCCAGGATGGGGTACTTGTGACCTCCCTGTGCTTGACTACAGGGAGCGAGAAATGGCGGCTGGTCGATGTCATTGGCGTTCCTGCTGTCAGAATACCCGACCGGGTGCTCCAAGGTATAGACACCTCAGAATGCTTGAAACAGACTAGAACTAGGTCCCCTCGCTCACAGTAAGGCTTTAAATACGATTAAATAAAATTTGCGGTTGCACGGCAGTGAAGCAGCGGTGTCAACACTGATGTTGCTGACTCTTAGGATGATGACACAGCTACGAAACTTATAAGTACGAAAAAGTTTACACCACATTGTCCAGTGGATCGAAGATGGTTGACAAACAAATCCATTCTGGGTGCCAACCAGCCATATGTCCAGATATATCGGGGTTCCCTTACTTGGAAAAGTCGCAGTGTCGTTAAAGGTTGCGTCAACCAACTACAACGCGGAATATAGGACAATCCACACAATGTGATGCCACTACTAAACCGTCTGAAAATGACCCAAGAGAAATACAGCACTGTCTACCCAGCAAAGATTGTTCACGGGAAAGACCTAATTGGTTTTTGTTCGGAGGGAGGTTGCAGTCCTTCTTGGGCGCTTACGCTCGAATGACCACAGGAATAAGCAAAAAAGATGCCTCAACTCTCGTTAATTTAAGAATGACATGTGTAAGTTGATGTGCTATTATTCCAACCATCATCTACACAAACTTGCAAGCTAACACACACCCGCATGGAGACCACCTTCGCCGTTAATGTTTAAAAAATAGCGCAATTCTGTCAGTAAGCCACCAATTTACAAACGCTAGTCGTAACTGTACTAGCGACCTCTCTAAATTTTTTTAACCTTTTGTCCTTGGATCGAAGCCATTTAAATCTGTTAGGTGAACCAAGGCATACTGAGTGCTCGACAACTGAGAATAGTGGCGGCACCATCAAGCTATATTCTAGTCCAAGATTCTGTTTCGCAACAACTTGCAAAGCTAGACCCATGGTTGCAAAATATTATTTGTCTAGCTTTGGGAATGCCAATCGTCGGAAAATACTGCGTAGTTTCACAGATAAGTCATGCGGAATGGTGACCCCTCCAAGAAGAGACCAACTTGCAAAAGAGAAGACCTCAAGTACATTCTTCGAAACAGTCTCTCAAGAAGTGATCAGACTAAATTTGCATCCTTTTGAACTGACAGACGTTGCGGAATCGCTTCTGATCGATCATTTTAAGGGACAATACAAAATAATAATCGTACAGCTGTAGCACCCTTTCGGTGCCTAGCTGCCATGCCACACGAAGGAGGCACGAGGGCTGGGATACTGCCAGGTTGCCCAAGCCTAGATAGGGGAAGTCGAGTGGCAGAGGTCGGTTTCGAACCATGGACCTTCCGGTTAATAAATTTGCGTTCTAACCACGTGGTCCATCTCGCCCCCTCAGAGGGAGAGAATTTACGAGCACTGTTTCACCTCTAAGGAAATTATGCAGGAACTCGTCAAAGACCAGCTTCCTCACTCCTATTTTCATGAAAAGACAAAGGTACTCAAAACGCTATCAATGTGCGATATTTGAATACCAAGCGCACAGTTGCAACCTTTTTCGTGGACTGTAAACCAGCTCTAGCAAATAACCAAACTTCCATAATAAACAATTGCTTACTTAAAACACTCCCTTATAAAATGCACCCACACTACCTCCGAATTTCCCTATTTAATTAGGTCTTCTCTGGTGACAGTCCCACTAGGCCTAGCTTATGAAAAACATCCTGTCCAAACACCAACCTGTTTGCCACCTTTCCTCCCACCAAACAACAGTTCTGCCCCGTCACAACAAATTGTAACCACCCCTAACTCAACCGCAGCAGCTCCCTCTTAAAATGGGTGATGAATCGCTTGGTCTCTTCCATCCCAGCGTTCGCCGTGGGTCTATCGTATCCCGTCACAATCTGATAATCCTCAAAATCTGCTTCAATGACACCCGACAGGTTGAAGTCCAACCGTTTTTACGCTACTTTGAGGCTTTTTCCCAGTTTGTCGCGCGGATTCGGACCTCACTGTGCTGCTGATGGTACCTGACCGACCGCTAAGGTATTTAACCTTTTCCGCTGTCCCGGAAAAATCTTTCAACTGAACTCACGATAGGATTTATCGCCAATATTGCACCTATTCATCTTCTTCGTCTGAGCACCCGATGGATCTTGACTTCCCATCCTCCATCCTCTCAATCTGTCCAAACAAGGGCCTTCTAACCAATGGATTTAGCTCTCAACCCCACTACTCTTCCAGGTCGGTTGGCAGAGCACTGCAGTCAACCTCAGAATGTTCAGTAGTACTCACCAAAATCTCATTCGCTGTCCAACTCTAAACAGACTTGGCTAGTCTCAGAGTCCCCGTAAACAATTTAGGCAGTGGATTCGCTTCCCTGTAAGGTACATAATGCCTTCTAAATTCTGATGGGGCATGTGATCCATCAACCCATAAAAAAACATCAGTTGTTATTGACATGCTTGCCTCAGGCTCATCAGCCAACGGAATGTCGTCAGCAGATTTTATTATATAGTGAACTTGACCGGGATCAGCTTGGGCAAGCAAAAATGATATCATAACAGCTCCTGTCATCGTTGATTCCATCTGTACCGCTTAGTGACTCCGAAAGTCAACCATCCGTGTGCTGTTAACTATTAACGTCCTTCAGGGATGAGAAGGTTTTCCCACGCCTTATGACAAGATAAACCCTCGTCTCCCGTGCCCCACTACTTCAAAAGGTTAAGAACGACAGAGGGCTTACTCGAATAGAAAGGTAGCTTTCTAAAATGACACTACGAGGTTGGTCGATATCTAGAGGTCTAACGAACAGTCTTCTGGTCCTTCGCGTTAGGGATTGGAACATGTCTGGCAACCTGTACTGTAAACATTTCCAGGGGACCGCATTGTGGTCAGGCTTTGAGCCAAAGGCTTTGGTTGAGGACCATAATCGTCCTGCTGTCTAGGTCTGGGGCTCCATGACAGTAACCCAAACAACGTACGAAAATGGACCCACATATAGAGTTAAAATCACGCCACATTGGCCATCACGTGGTACCATCAGCAGTGTAAGTGAGCGTGCGCGCCGATATGGTGGACTCAGAAGCCCAAGGAAATGAAAGAGGCTCAGAAAGCCGAGAAAGTCTGAAGATTATTAGAGTTGATCCGTGCGGCCGGCCCCAGAAAACCATCAAGAATCAGAAAGGAGTGACCATCTTGACTAGAAAAGAGTGACTGGATCGTTAGGCCGAATACTTCAAACAAAAGTTATCACGGTCACCAGTTGTCACTCACCTGGACCCTACGCCCGAAGGAGAACCTCCCACCCGCATTTTCAAAGACGAGAGGAAATTCTCAGACACCGATTTTCTGACCTGTTTGCCTGCATATTGGAAAAGGAGACGGTCTCAAAAGACTGGACAGAGTCGGTCATTTTCGAAAAGTGGACTCGTACCTACTTTGTACCTACATTGTTTGAATGAGCCGTATTGCTTGTATGGCTTTTTCCTCGACAGGATAAAATACGTGGAAGTTGGGGTTTACTAATTCATAACCTAAGATGATGGTTCGCGAGCTTTCACATCCGGCAACATACTCGAGGATAGTGGTGGTGCAGGGTCGCCCTAATGCACGCAGGTGAATACGTATGCCCTTTTCTTCTCCAGTAGCATGGGTAAGTCACCAGGTGCCGGAGTTCTGACAGTGGCTTTTGTAAACGGAAAACCTAGCGAAAAATAAGCTCAATCGAATGCCTATACCGATTACCTACACAAACACTGCTTTTAGCCCTCTTGTGGATTATGAATTCCTTTTATAAGTACATGACAGTAAACATGAAAATGCCGTCCCGTTTGCAAGTCGACTAGAGGCAAATGCACTGCGTCTCAGACAGAGTCAGTTCTACAAAGCCCACAACCTCGATTTTTAGGACTCCGACCAACTGTTTACCCTGCTCTGTGGACGAAACAACTGAGTTTGAGATAGCTCAGTGGTCAAGATGACAGCCTACGAGCCGGAAGATCCATGATTCGAACCCAAACCCAGCATCTCCACTGCTCCTTGAGCAACCTGGCAGTATCCCCGTCCTCGTGTATCCTTCCGCTGGAATGGCAGATAGACACCGAGCGGGTGCTACAACTGAACGAACTTTACAATTCAGGCTGCGTCCCATCTTGCAAGTGTAAGTCACCCATACTGCCCACAAGTCACACACGGTCACAACAGCTTAGCAATTATGAAGAGACTGGACTCTATCGGGGCGTGGCGGTTTGTGTGCTTTTGCAACCCAATGAGCTATATTGGAGAGTGTCCGTAGTCCCTCGACTCAGTTTGGTCACTGGGTAGAGGTATAACTGACACAGCGTCCCGGCCCTCCACGTTGAGTGTTGGAAGATGTGTGGCTACTTGTTCTGTAAAATGGCAATTTGCCTGCATTTCATGCCAAATAGTGCTGTCCTGCCGTCATCCTTTTGAACCAAATGCTCTGGTTGAGGATTCTAATCGTGTTCCTATCTAGTTCTGGACGCCCTGGCAGTATCCCAACCCATATAAAACTATGACACAACCATCAATACTTCCATGCCACGCCAGCCGTCGTGTGATGCCATTAGCCGTGTCGCTTAACTTATTGCATATAGTAGGGAGGCAAGCTACTGATGTCACATTCCTCCTTTCTCCACTGCATACTTTCACATACCACTCCCTACGTCGCATTAGTAACTATTTCCATGTGGACAAATCATATTAAGTAAACAATGGTTCGACTTTGACAGTCTTTCGGTGTTCAGCTGCCATACCGCCTGAAGGAAGCAAGGGCGCTGAGATACTGCCAGGATACCCAAGCCTAGACAGGAGCAGCCGGGATATAGATGTTGGGATCGAACAACCAACGTTCCTATCAGCAAATTCGTGCCTTAAGCACTGGGCCACCTTGGTCCATCATTTGGGAGTAGTGACTATGCTCGTGCGGCATCGGTTTTTGCAGCAACATCTGCGCGTCAGCCAGCGCTGAGGGCCTCAAACCTCTCGGAATCAATCGTGAATCCACAAAACTCATTCTGTTTCGGTTTTCAGCGAAGGATCAGCACAGGAAACTGGTCTTACGCTGACCCGCTTACTCTGATTGACTACCGTTCCCCCTCATCCTCCAAGGAGTCGAGCTAATCCATTTCCCTAATTACCTACCGACTAGCTGCAACGAGAGCGGCTCAGGTGTTCCTATTACATGGCAGTCAGGACCCACACTGCGTATTGGGAAAAGAATCAACACAGGAGCGTTTAACTATCCCCATGGTCTGAACAAGAGCACAGGGATGAACACTAATTTTTTTCGAGATCTCGCCACCAATACATATTTAATGGTTCAAATAGGATAAAATGGTCAAGGTGAAATGCGCGGATGAATGGGAAACGTGGTGACACGAACTATTCGTGGTCTGCGCTCCCACGTCGCATCAAATTGGGCACTGTGTATTAGACGGATACAGAGGTTCCATAATTACGAACTCTAGCACCCTCTGCCCGTGATTATCGTATTTTTAAGAACTGGTACCACGGCCGTGCGCTTAAATCTGCTACCATAAGCTGCGAAATATTTGCTAACCATAGTGTACTAGCCATCTTTTCTGGCAGTTTGCTCATCTGTCTCTAGTGTATGCTTCTCAAGGTCGGTTCACAACTCCCGATAACGTCGGCGACAGAGTGTTTACAATCTTCGAAACAAAGAAGTTTTTCTGTTTTTAACATAACCTTCGTCCCCACATACCCCCAATCGGCTCGGGGGGAATATCACTATTACCACAACTTTTCGATTCTCCATTTTTGTGGCCTATGAGGAGTTCATGGAAGGCTCCCTAGGATATTAATGATAAGAACCAAATGAATTCATTTGGTTTATATGCACTGCAACAGCGTCTGTAACCGTTTGTTTCAGTCGCCCTCAGACTTTGTGTAAGGTGTAACGCTTTTTTAAATATAATCCACGGCGACTTACATGGTCTCTACATACATGCGATGGGAGTGTTGTTGACACAAATCAGCGATACCTGAAGCGCCATTCAGCGATCAGGTATAACTATACAGTCGAAAATGAAGTATTTATCGCGCAGGGTTAGTTTGTATGTGACGAACTAACGACAAACTGTTTCCCAGGTTGTGGTAACACCTGGCTACCCGTGGACTCAGCTAATACCCCAACTGCCCAAGGTCATGAGATTTTCGAGACGATCATCCCATTCACGGATTCACGGATGCACAGATTGATACACAGGATCGAGGCTATTGCCCAAGTTTCCCGGGTCTCTTTTGTTCTTGTCGGTCAGTGGCTGTCGTTCACCTCAAATGCACAAGTGAAAAAAGGTGAAGCACTGTCCTTTATGTTCTCAGAGCGGGGCAGTATGCTCGCCACCGCGAGAATTCGCATAAATAAGTGCCCAATAGTGCTTTAAACTGGGTTCTAGAAGGAGCGTGAACAACCGTCGGAGGAAGGTCATTCCACGCACCTACTGCTCGAAATGATTGAAACACTGGAGCGAGGCTTTTGCCTCGAATGAATGTGTTCTGAGCTTGAAAATCTTATTATGTCCACGCCGTGTGTCTGCTGGGTCAATGGTAAAAAACCTGTTTGCCAAGCTTTGTTCAAACAGGGCGTAAGTAAGAATTAGGTCTCCTCGGAGGCGATGGTACTCCAGGGGAAAGAGATCGAGCATCGCGAGACGCGTTTCGTAGTCCACGGATTTGAGGCCGGCAACAATTTTCGTATCAGCTTGCTGGGCACGCTCAATGAGGGTGACGTTCTCGCACGTTCTGAGTAGACAACTTGGTTGGCGTACTCCAGGAGCGGTCTGACGTAGGCCCCATAAAGTATTTGGAAGTCCATGCGAGTAATACGGGAGAAGGTACGTCGGATCATCCGTAAAACGGCGAATGCCTTTTGGGCAGATTTCTCATGGTGCAGTGCGAAGGACAAGTTTGAGGAGACCCAGATGCCTAAATCTTTTTGGCATCTATCCTCATGATGTTTTCTGGTCCCTTTTGACCATGCATAATGAATGCATTCGCTGGGTCCCCTTCAAACGACATATGGACGCGCTTTTCATCATTCAGAGGAGGGTGCCAGTCTAACGACCACTGCTTTGCAGCGTCTACATCCATTTGGAGGGCACTGGCATTGGTACTCCAGGATTTCAAGTCGTCCACAGAAGTAGACAGACTTGCAGGAACATCTGGGAGGTCATTGACGTAGATCAGAAACAGCACTGGTCCCTGGACGGAGCCTTGAGGAACTCCAATGGAGAACAGCGCTGGAGAAGAGCAGGTTGAGCATACTCTCACTCGGAGTGATCTGTCTGACAGGAGCGCCTTGATCCAGTGAAGGATTTTCTCCTCAATTCCGCAAGGCTCGAGTTTGTGGAGCAGCGGGACGTGTGAGACCCTATCAACTGCTTTTGAGAAGTCGAAAAATATGGCATCCGATATGAGTCCTTCGTCCTTGCAAGTCGACTCATTCACAGGCCAAGCTGAAATAAATGACTGGATGACCGAGTAGCTGGATCCATATCGTAACATACAACTGCCCCATACGAGGTAGCTGGCTATTCTCACAATGAGATTGATTTCTCGAAATCTACGGCATTTTCAGACTTGCCACTTCGTAGTTTAGAATGTCTATGTATAATGTATATGCTCGTGTACTATTGAAAATCATTTACCACGGCGATTTGTTTAAGCGAGCGAATTCTCAAGGTCAATAAACACCACCAACTGTGAATACGTTACCTGTAACGCATTTGAAACTCGAATGTATCTGCTTGCACTCCCCTCATAGGACCTTGTAAGTGCCTATTTCTCTCGTTCCCTATTACAGGTTCCATGGTCGAGCCACAACGAACCCCGGACAGGAAAGAATAGCCGCTTGTACAACCCCCCCTGACTGACCTTAATCGACCCCCTTTTGTACGCCCCCGTCCACCGGTTTCGGTTTCGTTCGAATACACGTGTGTCATTACCACGCTCCGGTGTTCTCTTCTGTCTCACCCGACCTGTGCGCCTGTGTGCTGTGTATACCGTGTGGACTCATTAATACCAGTCCGTATCTCTGCATATTTCAGGATTGATATGTGCCGTCGCTACATCCTCTCGAACATCGAATACCGCTGACTTCCTGACGTCCCACGCTACATACCTGATGATAAAAAAGTCGCGAATTGTGGGAAACATTGACTCACATACACTGAACGTAACTTTCATGTGTTTTCACACCGGAAAAAAATTCCTCAACATTCTAGAATCTAAATGGCCTTTGGAGATGCAACATAGTCGTAGGCGCATTCGTGCAAACAAATTTTGGTTGATGATCCTTTGTTGCCAGTAAAAAGTCCGCAGCGCATGTTGATTATTTTCTAGACGTCGTGCACGTTTGCTGGCAAACACCAGTTTTCCATGATAGGTTGCGAATTATGCTGGGAAGACCTCGAGGTTTATCGACTAGGAACATGGGACATACGTCAATCATAGTAGACAACTGAACGAACCCAACCGAGGCACACAACTAACACCCGGCTAGGGGTACACGATGCCTAACCAACTAGCCACATAGAACCTACATCGATCATACCGGACAGCCGTAAGATAGGAAAGAAATCGAGGATCGGTTCGGCGCAGAAGCTGTAGGTCTTGACGGAATCTGTGTGCTTGCAATACGATGAACATAAAACCTACTGTTCAGCATTATATAGGCGAGCCGTGCGGTGAAATATAGGCCGGCTAATCGCAGAATGTGTCTGTGGCCAAAAATACATGGATATTAAATTAAACATACGTGCTTACTGATGGCTTTGTGGACATGAAAGTAGCAAAGCACAGCGTCACAACCGAACACGACTCTTGCTGCACGCATTTGCGCCACCAACTTGTCTGTTACAAAGGTCCTAACCGGATACGTGTTGCCCAACATTTCTTTGAATAAGCCGAACAGTTTACGCATGGGAGCAATCTACTCGTTCTCTACGAACGCGTACATGCCGAATATTAGATGCTTTAAAAAACTTACCCAAGGCGGTTTGTTGCATGCGTTCCGTCTAAATTTACTACGCGCTACTGCTTTCATTCTACTTCTTTCTCGTCGCCCCTCTTCCCAAGCTTCAATCCTCGACCGCAGTTGCCCGAACGCCATTTAGAACTGTTATTCATTCAAACTGGCTGGTGCCCGGTCTACACTCACACGTCCTCCAAAAAAGGGAAATTATACGTGAGCCCACATCTGCATGACCCCCTGTGTCAACCTCCGTCTCACCCAGAACCGGCGTCTCGCCAGGGAACCGCACATCCGTTCTCCGACCCTTGACGACGGTTACGGGGTTGTCCATAAACCGAAGTATGTCAGTGCGATGATGGCATGGCACTGTCATACCCAGTGAGATGGCACTCCCGCAACTATTTTCTCCAGAATCCCAAACGCAATCCCTCGCCTACTGAAGCCTGTAGTGACAACTTCTAGCAGTTCTCATCCGGCCGCGTCGCTGGGATGAGCTCTTCCGTACCCAATAAATTTTCGCCCAGATTTGGCTAGCCTGGCTTTCCTGCCGCAATTTCGACTTGTTTCTTGCAAAAGTTCAAATCCGTATACGGAGTTCCGGTCGCCCTATGTATTAGCAACTTTCCCCCATCCAACCTATTCCCCTGCACCTGACTTCCCTACAACAGTGCAACCAGTGAGTCTGCTTATTTTCAGATTAAACCACATTTTGGGGCAAAACTTGCCATGTGCTCCCAATTTGCTTTATCCCATCTCCATCTCCTCTTTTTCTCGTTGTGACTCCGGCCATTTACCTAACCACCCAAGGTCACTCGTGGCAGGCAATGGTTTTCAGTTTCAGTTCATGCCACCTGACTGTCTTTGATCTAGTCGAACCTCATGCCCATTTTTCCCAACAAATTGGGAACTAACCTATTATTACTATATCATCGGGTATTCCCCACTGTTTACGACATTATCCTCTTTTTGTACAATCCGCATCCCCACAAATCCCCCAGTCATGCTCCATTCTGACTGTAAAACTATGGTCATGCCAGATGGTATGCCACCCACAAGTTGGGGCTAAACCTTATTATTATTATTATTATTATTATTATTATTATCTAAAAAGCGTCGGAATAACGCCATCTGGTGCCATCGGGAGAAACATATGCGGCTATTGTGACCTTCCTCTGTCTGACACACAAGGACGCGTCCGGTCTCCCAAAGTTTGGCCTGGACCGAAGGCATATCATCAGCTACATTTATACCCAGCCATGCGGCACCTACTCAACATAGCCGGTCGACACTTCTGGCGGTAGTTGTGTATATCCTTAGTGGTAAGAATCTTTCCCAATTCAGCTGCCATAAACTGCTGCACTTCAGATGACAGCGTTCCATAGTTCAGCAGGGCCCTGCAGGTGCCCAAGTCGCCTTCGGTTAGGTGTCGATTAACATGAAGCCGATCGTACAGAAACTGACAGTTTGTGGTGGCGTTCAGGAAAATAAGAGGCCACTGCCAGTTGGGTCCTTTGCCTCCGTAGACAAAACCACACTATACAGCTGGTGGTTCGCGTACTTTTTTAGTAGAAAATACGCTCGTCTTACTAGCTTCTTCGGATTCCACGGCTTTCCCTTGGTCTTGGAGGGCGTCTGCCGCACTTGTAGTACACCCATTCGTAACGCAAAATAGCGTTGATGCTTCGATTACTGCATAAACGCACAAGGACCGCAAAGTTATCCTTCATATACTCATTTAAGGTCTCAAATGCCGTGAAGGAGGAAAACGATATACCCACAAATCTCTCAACGAAAGTCACTTCCGAAGCCATGGCATACGAACTTCACAGCCGAATGTGCGCCAGTAATTTTCAAAAGAGATCAATTAAAACAAATAGCAAAAAATGACGGCAGATGAGGGTTTTTTAGGCTGAGCATATATGCAATAAAGTGCCACATTTTGACTTTAAAGTTATTATTCCACCCGCAGGGGTTTTGCAGAAGAATGCATTGTGCTTCTAGACCTCAGCCCGTACGAGGCCCATCAGCTTAGCAGAGGTTTGCATAACAGCCTCCCGTGGCTCTCTGGCCAGGTGGGATAAGCTTCTGAGCAAGGGCCTACTGGTCCGCAGTTGAAATCCGAGTGACGTCATCCGACCTCTTTTCGACTTACTGCGTTAGCGCGTTTATTCATAAGACGCACTGTGATTAAATAAGACGTGTATGTATACATATGTATGTATGTGCGTATGCATATCGAGGACTACATGGAGATTTCTGAAATCACAAATGTCCAGCACTTGTTAAACTTTCATTTGAACGAGTGATGTGGGTAGTTATAAACACGTTGTGTGAAGAAAGGACGGTTAGCGTACGGCAGTTTAAGGTACGTTGATAGGTTCTGCGACGTTAAGTTCAGCTATTTATTTTATACACGTCCAACTGCACCCATTTCACGCGAGGAAGCGAAGATATCCTGGAGTTTGTTCTTTAATTTGTTTCATGTTATTTTCTCGCTTGCACTGACGGTCCATTCTTCCTTAGTCAACTGACTTTAACGATTCAACTCTTTTCCTTGGCTTGCGCACAAATGCGGTGTGAACCCACGCACATCCTGGCTTTTACAAAACTGACCGATCAGAATGTTGGTTTGCGCATGAATCGCATGCCCATCCAATTCAGGTTCCATTTCAGTGCCCATTGTTCAGTATTTCCCAACGCACAACTTCTCGTCACGCTGCATTCATGTCACCTGCGTTTCACTTTCGTGTTGTCTCATCGGACGCCATGTTTAAATGAACGTGGCCGGATCGCGCCAATTTTGACGCCAGCATTTGTTCTGAGCCATAGACCTACCTGGATATCCACTCCATTTCCATGCATCGGCACGCCGACATGACTGGTTCTTGTCCTGCTTTCCTGAAAGGAGCTATTCTGACCGCCCCCATTGCATGCATTCGGCACCAGCTTAGAGACCAGCCTCTTTGGAAGGCTTATATGAGACGATTTTCCAGAAAGTTCACGAGGCGGATGCGATGTTCGCCCCAAGAAAACAGGACGCGGCCGGATGAGCCGAAAGCCACCAAGAACAACCCGGCGACTTCTGGCGCTGGCACTTCGTGAAATGCAGAACCGCTGTTAATCCGAAATCCACCAAAATAACATAATAAAACAACCTGCTATTCTGGACCTCCTTTGAAACACAAAAATGTGATGCACAAATTCACGAGACATAGCCGCAGAAAACGGCTCTCCGTGTTCCCCTTCAGGGACAGCAAATGTGGACCCACGAGTAGCACAAGAGTGGTATCCGAAGCCTACAGAGTACACTATGCGGGTCTACATTCAACCCCAGAATCTTCGCCACATACAACCTTGGGAAGGCGTAGCTACGAGCGGCCTCCAACCAACTTGGTCTTCACGGTAGATGGCCGACTATCGCATGGCAGCTGCAGGACGATAAGCCTGACTAGCTCACCGTGCAGGGTGATAGAGCTCATTCTAAAGCGAGCTCTCATATATCATCTTACTGCGAACAACTTGATACTTCTAGCTCAACGTGATGCTCTTCTAAACCGTCGCTGTGTGATAAAAAAGCTTGTTTTCATAGATAGCTTAACCCAAACAACCGGCAACTCATATTGGGTGGCATTTTTTGACTTCTCACACGTCCCGCTGCTCCACAAACTCTAGTCTTACGGGATTCAAGGTAAAATCCCATACTTGATCAAGACGTTCCTATCAGACAGATCATTCCGAGCGAGAATAGGTTTGACGCACTCTTCTCCAGCGCCGGTCTTCACCGGAAATCCTCAAGGCTCCGTTCTGGAATCACTTGTTGTTTCTGATATACGTCAGCGACCCTCCAGATGTTCTTGCAAATCCATGTCTACTTTTTGCGGATGACTTGAAATCCTGGAGTACCAATGCAGGTGCCCTCCAAATGCATGGAGACGCTGCAAATCAGTGGTCTTTGGACTGGCACTTCCCCCCTGAAAATACGAAAATCGTGTCCAAATGTCATTGAGAGAAAACTCGATGAACAACCCTGTCATGCATGGCGAGCAGGAGTCAAAAGATATGATGCATATGAATACCAAAACGGATATGGGTATCTGTCTTCAAGCATTTCCTCACTGCAACATGAATAATTGGCTCAAAAGTCCTCCGCCGCTCTACGGATGATTCGGGGCTACTCCTCCCGTATTAATTGCATGGACTTCCGAGTACACTTTGGGATCCACGTAAGACAGCTCCTTGAATATGCCACCAAGTTGTCTACTCAGGACGCACGAACGAGGTAACGCTAATTGAGCGGTCCAGCGAGTTGATACGAAAATGATAGCTTGCCAAATATCCGTAGAAAATAAAACGCGTCTCGTGGTATATTGCCTCTTTCCTCTGAAGTAGTCTCGCCTAATTCTTACCAATGCCCTGTTTGCACAAGGCTTAGTCAACAGGCTTTTCACTGTTGACACAGCCAACCCATGGCGGGTTTGTGGTAAGATTTTGAAGCCCAGGCAAATATTTTTCACTTTGAGTAGTAGCTGCGTTGAACAACGCTCTGCCGGCTGTTGTTCACGCCTCGTCTAGAACCTGGTTTAAAGCATTCTTAGACACCTTTTCAGATCCTGGCGCAGGAGTACTTGCAGCCCCTCTCTGAGAACTTAGAAAGAAGTGCTACACTTCTTTCTCGCTTGCGCTTTTCAGGCGAATGGGAGCTAGTGAAAGACCCGAGAGACTTGGGCGAATGCCTGAGCTGTGTATAAATCAGTGAATCTGCCAAAGTCTCGATTGATCCAATAGTACCGGAATGGATTTTTCACATAATTACTGATTTCTTACTCAACTTTTATAGTTGGCGGTTAAAGCCTGATATTGTGATCCATGAGCTTTTTCACCGATAGACCTCTTTCTGCCAACTCCAAACGTAGTATTAATCTGAATCCATATATCAAAAGATTTTGAAGCATATAGTGCCTCCGATTCATTGGGTTGGATTTCGCAGGCCCCACCAACCAAGACGACGCCATCTGTGACGGGTAAAATTTTCTTGAAATTAATTATAGACACTCATTTCATCTAGTGGTTATGACACAAAGGCGTAATTCTCTGGGGAATTCTTAAGAAGTTAATATTAAAGCAACCGTCGGTTTTTAGAATGTTCGAAAGTTATGATGATGGGGTGCCAGGATAATAAACCCTATACCAACGGGCATTGGCTAATGATGATTGAAAACTAGTGTTACGTGCGAAAATCTAGAGGTCGTCCGATAAACGCCGTAAATGAAGCAAATTATCAGTCTTCGAAGTTCACTATACGTTTACTAAAGTGTGAGGAAAACAGCGAAATAACCGTTGAAATGGGCAACGGAACGATTTCAACGGAAACGCAGCCGCACTATTCTCAGAGCATAAACCTCTTTTGAACAGTTCTAGGTTTGATGTTGTTTGTAGCATATATGTCTCATAGATCCTTAGGTTGATGCACAGGATTGAGGCTTTCACCCAAGCTTCCCCAGTTGGATTCATTTTTATCTTTCAGCGGCTTTTGTTCACCTGAACGAGACAACCGAAAAAGGGCGTAGCACACCACTTGATGTCCTGGGCGCGGAGCACTAAGCTCACCAGCGTGAGGACTCACATAGAAAGGGCCAAGTGACACTCGAACTTTTCCCGCTTGAAATACATTCATGAATAATGACCATGCAGGTTAACCAATCGGTGTACTGGAGTAACAGTGGGTTGAGTGATTTAACCTATTAGGGTGATTGGCGGTGTTTAAAGAAATGAACATCTTTAATAGCGGGAGAGGTAGACATCAGCACGTGGTGGCGGTGAACAAACAGACCGAGTGAATCACGTCCTTATGGTTTTAGGATCATGATGCCACCCAATCCCTTTGCAGTAGACACGTTACCTACTGCTTATTAGGGACGGAGATGTAAAGTCAAAGTCAAATGATTTACAGATAATCAGTCTGCGCCTTTAGTTAAACTCGTGACCACGTCTTATCCTGGATGCGCAGCTATAAACAAGCTTATTCCAATCCGCAAAAGCAAAAATTTATTTTCATGAGGAGCAACTTGAAACATGAGGATGAAAGGCAAGGTAAGTATGATAAGGTTACCATGTTTCTTAACCCGGTAATTTTTTCAAGAGGCATGTGACCTAGAGACCCGGAGGTGGTCAATAATAAGAACAGTACTTGAATATGACTGCAGTGCGAAGAAGTTGGGCGTTGAGGCATCCTCTATTATATCTGCGCTGATGTTCTTTGCGTCAAAAACGCATCGACCTTGAAGGTCTTCCGTTGCGTTGGTGGCATCGTGGAGATAACGAGGTACGACGGCGTAATGACCAAGCAATCGCGCGAGGGAAAAACGGCTGTCTGAAGAGGCCGACGTTCCAAGTGCGAACAAATTTGGAGCACGCACGGTCTAAGTGATCAGTGGTTGAACTGACTTACGGACTGCATTCTTGACTGGTGTTTGAGAAGAAGCTGGAAGAATAAGGCGGATCATGTTTCAAGAGGGAATTGTTTCAAATAGGGTGTGCCAACAGGATCAGAGAACCGGATTCGAGGCGCGTGAAGTTCAACAATTAGCGTTGATATGAAGATTTGGTCAACTATGCGATGGATAGGGATATTATATTTAAATTATTATGCAGGGAACAGCGATGATATATCACGCATGGACAATAATATACTCCTTGTGCTTGAGCTATCTCTACCTTTGTAAACCCATAACTTGCTTCTTCTAGAAGTGGGGGAAAAAATGAGACGTCTGTGAGATCTCAGATTACCGGTAATGTAAAAATTATTCAGCGCTTAGTTTCAAGGATTCTGCCTCTATATATACTTAAGATAAATTTTTATTCACTGTCGTGTTCAGTGCAGGATCAGAAACTCTGGGATAAATTCTGTCCAGGGAAAAAGCTCCAGTTTTTGCCCACATTCGAAGTGTTCATCACCATCGAGCCGAAATAAACTCAGAAGGAGATTGGTGAACGCGGTTTCACACGCTGCTATATACACCAAAGAGAAAAGAAGCACGCGCCTGTTTCATCTGGGCTTTCGCTAGCAAACGGGTGACAGTACAAGAGTGTGTGAGTTCCATGAAACATAGTACAGCCGCGAGGTCCATTAACGAGGGTAAAAAGCGGGTAATAAAAACAAGGCTGTTGTTCATAGTAATGGATATGCCATACCGTCTTAAGTATGTGATACTGAATGTGTGCCGTCGCGCTCAGTGGATCGTGCGAGAATATGGGGCGCACGTGTCTTATGTTCTGAACAAAGGGAAATCTTGGAGGCCGACGACTGCGTTTAGGGTCTCGCCTGTCGAATAACAACGCTTGCGTCTTCCCCTAGCACTGAGGCAGCGAGATTGCAGTGCTAACGTGCGGAGTTGACAAGTCGAAGTAATTCTACGTTAAGTGAATTGTAATAGCTAGTGCAAACGTCCACCTGCCCCGTTACGGCTGACGCACACGCTGATGAATGTATTAGTTCACAGCGAATGGTAGCCGTAATACAATTCGGAAGGCATATGCATTAATAAAAGTTTTTACTATGGTGGACAGTGGTGAGCTGAAACATATGTAAAAATAAATGCAAAACGAAATGTGGAGCAAGTCAAAAGAGGAACTTATTTTCCGTGAGAGTTTTTTGGTGAAGGTCCTGACGATGGGAACGTGTTATCTCCGAAGCATAGCTGCTAAACGTTTTCCGGTAGTCAGTTAATGTCAGAAGAGTCACCACTGTGTCGTGACTCGTAAATGTAGGGAAGAAAGGCGAGTTACTTGATCTAGGTAGCGAGTGTAAACTGTGTAATCAAGTGCGCCACCATCGTGTGGCGTGATTTGTGACTATAAGAAAAAGACAGATCTCGTGAGTGGCGGTGAGCTGAAAAGCCATGTATGTGGGTGGAGGGATGGCTATAAATGCACGTGCCACTGTCTAGAATTGTGCACGCGTAATGCTGTCCAGATTGGGTGGACCATGCCACAATCTCACAGTCCCTATCGGAACATCGCAGACCGCGCTGATAGAACAATTAGAACAAACCGTCCCTTGGAGTAATCCCTCTGTGGTGTAGAGTTACAGGCTTCAAATTTCACTTGTCACGGACAAGTGCCAGGCTTCCGATCATAAAGAACATGCTATTTGTTCCATGCCTCAAAAGCTTAGCTACTTCGGGCGATGATATGAGGATAATAAGCAGAACCAGTAGAAATTTCGCCGATGGATGGAATGGGGCCGCAGATGCCAGGCATCCGAAGTCACGTACTACGGTGACGTGACTGCACCACGCTGTATCCAGAATCATGTCCGATTCCAAGTTTGTTATTCCGGATGCACACTGATTTGCGCAGCACCAGAATTGCGAATAGCCCCACCAAGTTCAAGAAAAATATAATCACAATGGGTAACCAACTTTTTCGACTGGGCATGAGGCTTCCTTAACTCCAGTGTCTGTGACGGTATGGAGTCTGCGGGCAGTGTTACAAAACTATCGTTCATTTGTGAGAACGTAAAAAATTACCCACTGTCAATCTGTGAAAGTTTACTTGGAGAATATGTGAACAATTTTCCGTCAGTATAGACTGAGCCAGCAATTATTCTTCTTCCGAATTTTCCTCCTTGAATGTAATGCCTAGTCTTTTCGGAGCTAATGAGGTCATTTCTGGGCGCTGCCGCAGTGGCATCGTCCATCGAGAAAAGTATGGGCTCAAGCGCCCTACTCTCCTTGAAAGCATGTGCCTGAGAACAAGTTTTTGAATTGGGTACGGATAAGTAATATCCCGGTCATCTACAATTTCTCAAGCTGTTAATTTCGAAACCACGTATATTTCGCACTAAGGCATCAGGACTACTTAGAGATACGCAGAAACTTTGCATCCCCAATCAAGCACCGGGCCTAGTTGTAGCCATCCGTAGACAACCCACCATAGGCACAACATACCCACTTCGTGCGTTTAGACGGACTCAACAGTCACAATAGGGGCCGGCGATGTTGGAACGAAGCTGTGGTAGTGTTTATAGGATGTTAAAATAGCGTAGCTGCTGATTCATTTGGAGAAGTTAAACAAAGGCATCTTCAGGCAGCATCGTGCGAGAGTGCGGTATACAAAACTTTGGAAATGGTGCTGATAACGAAGATATAAAAATACTGCAAAGATAGTGAGGGCGGAACGAGATACTTGACTGGATTCATTTGAATTTCCTGTGAAAGTCAAATTTGTATTTGTCAAACGCCGTTCAATCCAGGCCCAAGTAGAAAATAAGTATGACGGAGACCCGCGGACTGCGCCTACGTGGTTAGCCCCAAGGAGATGGAAGCCGGATGTGGTCAGCATCAACAAACGTTGAGAAGGGGGCAGCCCGATGTACAGGGAAAACCACCGGGTCTTAAAACTGACATTCTAAAAAGGGTGCTTTGAAAGCAGAGCACATTGCAATTACAGGCCAAGTCAAGTTCATCAAAGAGGAGTCTGTGGAAGTTGTACGCCTGTGAATCAGCAGCGGCTGATATCCACCATTTATCACTACGACGGGAATGATCCCAATCGAGTGACTGACAACAGGCACCAGATGAACTGACAGCGTAATGTCAACCTGAGCTTGTTTGAATGGTCGCAGAAATCACAACGTTCACACTGTATTTGATGATGGAATGACAGTCTCTAGGACGGCATCTCCATACAAACGCTATTGTTTTCCGATAAATTTAGCGTAAACTTCATCCATTTTCCAGATGATAAATGAAGGGACAACGCCAACCTCATTTACATGAGCTCGGTCACAAAGATGCGGTTGAGGACCAGGCAATCTTCTGACCATACCTTTCCCCCAAAACCACTGCTCTTATTAATATTACCTAGTATTCCTTGAATTTCGAAAGTCTTTTTAACTTCCTTGTATTTCCAAAGGCATAAGCGCGTCATTTTATCCCAGCATAGAGAATAAACCACACTCGATTGAAGATTCACCGTTGAAAGGATTTAATGCAAAAGTACACTGCATATCGAACTTCGCTACACCAGATGAAACAAGTGCTGAATCGTTAGGTTTGTGGGGCATCCATCTGTCCCATTTTGGACACCCAAGCACGTACTCCGACGAGCTTTCCAATCATTCGCTTCGCCAATCAAACGTAGCGTTAGTATGGAAATAATTCGGCAGTCACTTTTTCATGTTTTTTCTTGCACGGATGCAGTCGGTAACTCGTTGATTCGGTGCGGCAATGCAGATTTGCACGACCCAACAAGTACTCGACGAATAGGAGTCAATCTGTGCCCCACAACAAGTAGACTGGATCGTTACAAGGCATTCTTGCTGGAAACTAACACGAACCTGGAAAATCCGGTACAAACGCTACCACCCTTACAGCTTAGACGCCTCTTGTGTTTTGCCTGTTCAGAAGAACC
The DNA here is from genome assembly GCF_000715545.1 of Opisthorchis viverrini. Taxonomy (NCBI): domain Eukaryota; kingdom Metazoa; phylum Platyhelminthes; class Trematoda; order Opisthorchiida; family Opisthorchiidae; genus Opisthorchis; species Opisthorchis viverrini. The sequence continues at coordinate 276,599 of NW_008751999.1, read as the reverse complement.
AGCTCGGAGAGTTGGTTATTATACAATAATGGAGGCTTTTCCATACGATGCCAGATTCTTTTAAAATTACTTACTCTGGTTTAGAAACCGGGTAAGACTATGTTCTGATGCGACCAGCTTGGAAAGGAACGTAACCCACTAGTTGACATCCGGTAAGCAGTAATGATGATCAGTAAACGACAAATAAGGAACCAAAGTTAAATAATCGAGACGTGAAACAGAATAGGAAGATTGCACACTGTATTAGGCAAGAAAATCGACAGTGCGTCGGCGAGCGGAGGGGACAAGTATGTGTTGGACGAGCAACATATGAAGCCCAGTTACACTCGCCTGCATCACAAGGACCATAATCCAAAACACTGATATCAGCAGCATACAGTGGGTTGTGTTTGGTCACAGAGGTTCGCGTACAAAAATGAATAAAACAAGACAAAGGTATCAAAATAGGTTGCAATAATAATACTCAGAGCAGTGAGATGACCCAAAAATAGAAAATATAGAGCTGGAGACCTTTCTGGGAAGCTAATACATGAAAGGATTGCGTGCTCGCGTAGACCATGTTGTTCTCATACAGGCCTGAATGTTAAGTCACAGCCACCTGATCAAAACACAATACGGCACGTTGAATTGGGTGTGAGGCCCGGCACGGAAGTGTCAGTTTGTGGACTTGTGCAATGGTAGTCTGTGAAACCGACAATACGTGCTGACCGGAGCTGTCTTATGTAGCGACGTCGAGCTTGGCACCAGCGTCGATAGCGTCCACGGAGCCGTTGTACTACGTCTGGACGAGGCTGAAAGTGTCTGCATAATGTCCAGTTGACCTGAGATGAAGAGCGGAACCGGCCATTCTCAGAGTTCATTCGGTGGTGCAACATCTGCGTGGCTGCCGCGAAACTGGACCAAACACCTGTGTTGGGAACAGACCAGACGTTGTAGGCAGGGCATTGGAGCACAAAAAGGAATAAAAATTCGGCAAGCTTACTCTAATATCAGCTTAGCTATAAGTATCCACACAACGGTAGTAGTGAGCACGAAACAGACGATGATGACCAGGACTAGTAACAGTAAGATGACATCTGGGATACAACAGAAAGCAAAGATTTTTCTAAGTGTTTCGCCTTTGGTGGTGTCCAGTGAGCTCGCTTGGGTAATTATTTGAGGAGGATGGTGCATCGATATACTTTCATATGTACTAAGAACAACTACAAATGCGATTATGACCTCTCTAGTGCTGACCACTTAATCAGCTGCGCAAATAAATGCCCTCGTAAATCTCAGTCAACTTGTTTATGGACGGCAGAAATCGCAAATACTCGAACACCTCGAAAGTGATAAAGTCAAGTTCTGAATTTCTCTTCGAAGCCAAGGAAAAGAAAATAATAAGGACTTGGCTTTCTAGAATATGGAATTCTACGGGTTACTTCTTAGAGGCGAATCTGTCTCTCTGCTCTAGTAGAACCCTCCTAATGTCTGTGGTGACCAGCGGATACCAGCATTATGCTGGCTGTAGCAGAGATCATGGAATCATACAGTCTAAGTAGATAACCCACCAAAAGAAACATAGAGATGCATGAAAAGTCGGTTGACTTTCGCAGCCACGGACCCAATCACCCTAAAACTGTTGTAAAATCTCTCCCAATTAGACCATGTCAATGTATTCATTACTACGATTATGGAAGAAAAATAATAAAGGAGTAGGAGGACTAGCGAAGCCTTATGACAGCATGAATACGGGTGTCACGGTGGATACTACTGGTGGGACATAAGAGTAGTATGTTTTCTCGTAAATCCGCTTTGCGTCAATTGAAAAGTGGTATTTATTAGGAAATTTGTGGAATTGCTTTGCAGCATTTGTTTGCGTCTGAGTAACAGTCAATGAATATACAGGAAAGTTCAGGAAGACGCGTTCGAGAAGAAGACGGATATTCAGTTTCTATAAACAAGGTGCATATGAGAGTTTTGCTTCCTTGTCCAATAGTCTGTAGCTGTTCAGTTGGCGTTTGCTAATAAACGACTCCGCAGAGAAGGTCTTCTTCCTTTCCTACTGAGATTATGGAAGAACAATAGTCCGGGCGTAGGAGGACTAGCGAAGATTTACGACAGTGTGAATACCGGTAGGCGTATACCAAAAAAAAAACAGAGCAAAGGGAAACGGGCGAAACTTTAAGGCGGAGGCATTTGGCTTTCATTTGAAACCATATTGAACGGTCTGAAGCGTCCTAGCTTGGAAATAAGTAAAAGGATAAAAAGATGAGTTATAATGCGACTCAAGAGGTGTGCGAGAAAATGGCAGAAAGTATGCGAAAAGGTGAAACATGCCAAGAAAAGCACTTCTTTCTGAATTGCCTGTCTCGTCAAAAGATACAAACGAACTCAGATACAGGTCAGGTAGTTCATGGTTAGTACTGCGCCATGTATTGAACCATGTGAACGCTCCTTGATTCGAGGGAACAAGACCAGAAAGTTCGATATTCGAAATAGGTGCAGAAAATCAAACAGTTGAATCCCACTGTGAAGAACGATAGGGGACTAGCGAGCAAGATCCGGATAGTGGTCACACAATACGAGTAGATCTGCTCGTCTAGTAAAAAAGGAACCACTAATATCACAATTCTCTTGGTGCGTGACAGAGATAGGTCACTGGGAGAGTATGCGGACGAAGAGAAGCGTTTTTCTAATGGGCGCTCCACGTGTTCCAACTGGAATTGATCTGGAAAGGAATCAACCCAAACTACGCTGAAAGAATAAGTAGATATTCACCCGAAAAGGTTGGAGGTGTTCACCAACATGATCATACCACACAACCGGGGTCTATCTGAATAAATTTACTAATTTTCGAACAGAGGTGTTTTCCAAAACAGTGAAATTAATTTAACTTGCGTTTGGTTTATTTTGTGTGCCACTGATTCAACGCATCACGGCCGGTTTATTGCAATTGACCTATAGCTGACAGACCTTGTCTGTCATAAAGTAATTTCATATACACACTGAACCCGATCATCAGACCAACGGAGTGAGAATACGCGTGAAATCAAGCATTTTACAGGATGTATCAGTTTGATAGCGCGCGACAATCACACCACGTGCAGAGGCACCGGTACACGTGCACTTAAGTTTGAGGGGTTATAAACAACACTACTGGGCTGATATCGTAGGCAGTTATATATGGATTGAATCACTTACCTGCACCTACACCAGCCGCGATGGCAGCGCCCAAGCAACTAGATTCCTCAAAACCACTGCGTTCAATCGGAATGCCTGTTGTATCAGCCAGACGCTGCATTAACCAGTCGGAGAGTGAAACATTGCCATTGACTCGCAACTCGCGCGCAGTAAGGCCTGAAAGTATAGCATGGCATGAAGAGTGTGAACGGATTTTTCTGTGTGAGGATTGTGTGTGTGTGAAACAAAGTGGATAGTCCATGTGCATTCGATAATCTTATTGTGTGATGGCAACTGCTTTCTGCTGACGAAAACAACCCAGCAATAGCCATGTCAGAAGAGCACAAAAACTACTGAAGGAAGTAAAAAAGAAGTTATGGAAGGGGAGTAAGACGGGCAAACTCAAATAAACTTGTTTAGAAAAAATAGAGCACCAAAAAACTGACAACACAGTCCATGAAAATAGTCTTCCCTGGAGCAATAACTTCACCAATAATGACTTTCGTGAAATTCTCTAACGGCAACAGACACCAAAGCATTGAAGGGCCACTGTTCAAACTGCAGCAGTAACAACTTTTTAAAGGGAACCATCCCTGCAACAGACACAGAAACGCGCTCGCCTGAGAATGTCACAGTTTGTTATATATCTCCTAATTAATGTCACGTATGGACACGAGGTTCGTAGAATGGCAAAAATCTGTGCGGACCCAAACCATACTTACGACTCATTCGATAAAAAATCAGGTTTGGCGTAAGTATCCACTGGTGCACAGATGACGATCGGTGTATTTGTTCTGTGGGTTGATAGACATGAACGCACCATTGTCGTTCGTTTAGCTGACCGTTGTTGTAACAAGGTCACTTGGGTACCCCTAAAAATTTTAACACTATAGATGACTGGGTTGATATTGATCCATGTAGGTTTCGTTTTGTTTATCATCCAGCCTTGCCAGAACACGAAAGCGAAGCCATTTTTACAAGGCGACAGAAAATTAAGGCTGTGCAGAAAACCGAGAAATAAGATCTGTAGGACGTGTGTACATCACACGTACACGTAAATCACGCAAGACAGACCAGATGATGATGAATAAAAGAAATTGAGAAGAATTTTCGTCCACTCCAGCGAACGATGGCTTCAGTGGCCAAGTATCTTAAAGGTTCACCATAGCACACTGCACAGATATGCCACTGTTTTCAAGAAGAAACCAGGGAGGGAACAAGCTAATTGGTTTTTTGCTGAAATGTAAACAGACAGTGAAATAGTCTCTAGTTCATCTCGATAGAGATGCGCTGAGTTGTGATAAAGGTGGTAGCAGTTGGCAACAGTCAGAAGGCTTATTAGAGTTCGGCAGGAAATTTTCGACGTCATTAACATTGAAGAAACGACCGTTAAAATATGTAACCATAAAGAAGTCTGTGGTGCACCGCGCTGGAAAACGAGGACAACTAGTATGACCTTATAACGGCTACCTTCAAGCGACTATGGTTTAGTTGTGGTATCTAGCTGCTCTTCAACCTGTCGGAGGTGACAGAGCTGAAATACTACCACTGTCAGTGCCAGGACGATTGCAGCGCGTGACATAGCTACCAAGTAAAGGCGTAGGATTATTACAGTGATACGTACCAGCTTCCTTGCTACACTGCTCAAGCATCTGTCGGATGGTGAATGCGATAGATTCCATTACAGCACGTACGGTGATTATTCGGTTCAACTCAGGCGAACTCTCATTGACACCAACCAGCACACCGTCCGGACCGATAAATTTGCGCCGTTTAATGGTCTCAGAGTATTCCAGAAACTCCTGATGGCGTCTGAGATGGTTAGGTGGAACATTCACATAGAAGGTATTTGCGGTTTTCGCCTCATCATCAAGTCCTGGAGCATGACAGAGAACAAACAGGGGTAAATGAATGGCAGGCTGTGTGATGGAATAACTAGATGAGGAAATAGGCTGCGGATTCTTGCAAACAGCCAAACATAAAGCTAAGCACCATGCCCAACCACGTCTCGGCAACTGACGCTATCACATTGGCATCAGCTTGATGGGTAAGGAAAATTAGCTGTGGCCTTATAAGTTATTTACAGTTCAAATCAATATTTCTGATAAATTCAGTGGGACCCCCACTTCCCATGATTAGGCCTTGTATTCCCGAAAATCCCGCCTATCATTAGCCATATTCTCACATGCTGAGCCACCAGCTGCGGCTTCAATTTGTTTTACAGAACCATAGGTCAATTAACCCACCTACATCGTAGCCAAACCTAAATTCACCAACTAATGAAGAACTAGAAGGAGAATGATGTCAGCAATCTCCTCGACCGTTGAAAACAATGCGTCTTCAAACAATGTCCGAAAGAAACAAGACCTTTGACCCTGTATCTTGTTCGGCCACAGTGAGCACAATACCCGGTGCATAAACGATGAACTATATACAGACAAGTGATACCGTAGGGAACCGATCGGATGGAAAGCCGTGAAGGTTAGGGTATAAGAGTACAAATTCATCACAGTGCTATTCGACAGTAAAAACTTCCATATTCTTGCAACTGAGACCTCGTTTCATAGGTGAAACAAGTCTATTCTGGGATGCACACTGACGTACAGTGCTTCTCGGCTTTTAAGCACAGAGTGGCTTCACTTACAGGGCGAAATCTCAGGTGAAAACTCCAAAATTTTCCCACACTACCACCTATGCTGAAAATCCGAGTACTACATACTTGCTTTATACTTATTTGGAAACATCAGTGGTATGCATCTCACAGAACTTCAAAGAGTTTCAAACTCACTGCCAGTAGTTTGAACGCCTAACAAATCGGCGACGAGCGGCTGACAAGCACTCAGGCACGATATAGTGCCACACATTCTTCAGTCACGGAAACCCCATCACATGGTCACGTGTTGACTGACTCCTCTTGACACTACCAACAACCTACAAGTAGCCCAGATGAAGAATACTTTCACAAGACGGGTGAAACATGCGTTCGGGAAGTCGTCAATCGGGAAACCAGTCAATACCTTACCATGTGATTTAGTTTCCATGATTGAATGATGGATGGTACTAAATCCTAGCCAACTACGAGTTGATCACACTGCTGGTCGGTCAAGTGTGCAAGCTACTAGAAGCGAGGTTGTGGGTTTGAAATTCCCTGGAGTTTTATGGGGTGCGCACCGCTCGTGATTCCAAACAAGGAAACAGCTGTACAGTGCTTCTCGGCTCTTCATCATAGACTAGCTTCACTGAAGGGACGAAAACTCAACTGAAAAATCCCAAATCGCCTTGCGATCCGATTTTAATATTGCCTTCCCGGGTTTTCAGTGGGGAATAGAATTTGTTCCGACACACGGCGCTGATCAAGTATACGCATTGACTTGGGTTTACATGTCGGACGAGATGGCTACCGAACTGAGAGATCTACAATCGACTAACGAGCTCAGTGAGCAAATGTGGCTCGTATGTGCAAGAAGTCGTGATAGAAAAGCTAGGAAAACACAAGAGAGTGAAGTTTAGTGCATCGACCGGTTGTGTTTCGCTGGGCCATTACGTTCCGCGTTCCAGGGGATTCATCATCTGTCGATCGATGTCCCGCAAACGGCAATCAATGAGCTAAGCGTCATATGCCAGATTCATCGGAATGCACATGAACGAGGTTCACGGTAGTTAAATATTTTTTAAAACAGCTATGACGAACCAACGAATCAACGTCAAAAGCACAATATACTAGCCATACAGCGAGTTAATATCTCTCAACCAACGATAGATATTTTAAGGCACGGCAACGGTACAGAGTAGCATCTCGGTTACATAAGGAGTAAAAATACTGCATACACAACCACAGCCAGTATGGAATAATGAGTAATGTCAGGTTAACGTGTGGTTTTTCGTCAAAATAAGCTTAAACAACGTGTGAAACCGCACGTACGGCCTAAAAATAGTCTACCGCACGTAGTTGTGGCAAACCAATGTGGCCGTACACTGATCTCACCACTGCGAGTGTCACTGGTAAATGACCCACTATGACTACCAGGAAAACGTAAATAAGGTGCTACATGAGTACAACCTACCAAGTTGATCCCCTTGTTCCAGAAGTTGTTCCAATTCAGCGTAAGTGTCAAACACATCTGAAAAGGGAGAAGAGTGAGGCAACCGAATGACACAGAACCTTGGACGTTTACGATACCAAATATCGGTCAAGTCGGATGCGGGAGCTGGAAATCCGAACGCCTTAACCATCAAGGACAAGATATGAGATGTGATAACTATGTCAGAATCCTGGGTAAGGGAGATCAGTTTGAATGGCCAACGACTGCCAATAGCACGCGAAAAACCGGCCATTTTGGGGGTTGTGCTTGAAAAAAGATGAAACCTGGGGGTTGAAAAGTCTTCAGCAACTTTATGGGTAGGATGACACGTTAAGAAAACCACAGGAATGCTTTTCCTCCGTGCATATAACCAATAAGACAATCGAATGAGAGTAGGAAGGTCAGCTGGATCGGTGCGACTGAACGGTAATCAGGCATCGGCCGTGGAATATAAATTTTTCCCACGCGCCCAGCCTATGGAGGAAGAAAAACACTGAAAAAACCGCGTACTGGGTAAGGAGATGAATAACCTTATCCCTGTGGTTCATTTTCATGATAGAAACGACGGTGAATGAAAAGGTGTGTATGGATATGTGGCAGTATCTAAAACAAGACCTGTAACATAAAGCGCACACACAAGCTATGGTAGACAGAAATTGTGAGAGGAAGCATTGATCAAACCGCGAAAACAAGTAGCGCCAGAATTGTCCGGAAAACACATACTTTCAAATGATCGCCTGTTTCTCGTTCAGCTACACTGTCACATATTACCGGTGGTGGATAATTGTGGACGGTCAGAAGCAGCTCGATGTCGATCACAGCTGGCTGAACGTCACGTGTGTGACTAGAACACAACTCGATTGTGACAACTGTGACCTCATGGAGTCTTTCTAGAGGACAGCATGCATCCCCAAAACAGCAAAAGTTTTCCTCACTGTTTTACTAACGACAAAAATATCTCCAGGCACGAAAATAATTGAGATGTGACATCAAGTAACGTAAGTCACTGCGAGAAGAAATTTCATCGGGATGTTTTCCCTCTCCGTAAACGGTTCTACTCTCATTTGGTCCGATTCCGAAGCGAAAACATTCAGAAAGGTTTGGGCTTCGTTCTTTCGATTTAAGAGTGAATCAAAGGATCATATGCTTGCTGTTTGTGAGAGAAACCAAAACGTGCGAATATGCTGCGGTGTAAGCAAACCCGCGTAAAGCAGTTGCGTGAAGACACAATCTTGTCCATATCGTTTAAAGGGATACCGGTATATACTAACAGATAGTATACACAACAATATCCGTGGTTCGAAAGTAACCCTCCGAATACGCTAAAATCGGCACATGGCCAACAGGGATGGTCAAACACGGCTGTCCTCTGGAGGAGCAGACGTTAAGCGAATGTCACAGTACGGAGATTCTCCATGAATTGAGTGACGCTGTTGTAAACCCGCCCTTCAACTCTATGTTTAGAGAGGGTGGTTCTTGGTTTGTTCGCTGAGCTGGGCAATTTGACTGAAAACGCTTCTCCATCAATCGAGGTGACATCACCAGTGCGTTGTTACGGGGCGTAGTGGAGAGTAGCGATGGATCGGTGGTTGTGGTTGGTTAGTTAGAGAAGGCTTAGGTAGCAATCAGTCCCAATAAACATGGCTATTTGCTGAACAATCGCCATGTATTTTAACCGTTACTGAGAAGACCGGGAACTTACGCTCTGTTCTAAGCCACTCGATGATCGTGCCTGTATTTGGATGGGACCCTTCCAGTAAGTACGTGAGGTCCGAGGAATGACTGGATGCACAGGGTGATGAACCGCAGGAGCTGACATCCGGTGCAGACATTGTGTCTGTGGGATGGTAACTGGAAGCCCATCCAATCACAGGATAGAATCCTGAATGAAGAACAAGCGTGGCAACAAAGAGTAGTGAGCCACCCCAAAACAGATAGAACGAATTTGGTATCAGGTCTTTTATTCGCAACGGCACAAAGCTACTATCAACAAGACGAAATAGAATTATGCACATTTTGTATCTGATTTTTTTGTATTGCTAGTCCCAGTAGGTTGAAAAATCTGAACAATGGGGTAAGCACTTCTGAGTCACAAAAACAACTTCAGGAGAATCACAAGAGATGTTAAGTGAAAATCAAAACTTTGTCTACAACTTTGAACAGCCGACATCAATGCACTGCTTCCACGCTATGCGGTGACTACCAAAAGGATGGTTGACAGGCACGTGTCTGACACAAAAGCACATTGAAGGCAACGAGAGTGGAAGACAGCAAACTTATGCGCGACTATCAGAAATTCCGTGAATTGTTTTTTCGTTTTCTCAGCACAGTTATATCCCATTTGTTTCTCACTCCTATTCACATCGAATCATTTAGCGAGATAAGGCAAGTGAGCTTTCATTCGTTTTCTCGCACAGTTATATCCCATTTGTTTCTCACTCCTATTCACATCGAATCATTTAGCGAGATAAGGCAAGTGAGCTTTCATCACCACAACTAAGGTTACCATATCCATGAGGTACGTCTGTCAGGAAAAGAGCTCTCCTGAGGGAGGCATCTTCTACTACTTCCAGACAAAGATATTTGAAAAGCCAAACTAATTTATTCCGCGCTGGTAGCAGAAGTGGCAAGAAAACAGCAGGATTTCAAGGGCTTACCGTTCATAAGTGCGTAAGCCTTGTTTCCGGTACTCATGTTCAGAAAACTGCCAGTGCCCAAGGTTAGTTTCGCTTGTCCAAGTCCTAGACAGTCCTCCGTTAAGGTGGCTGCTTGAGCATCCCCGATAAGGGCTGTAACAGCAACCGGTGCAGCATCACTGAGAACCTTCAGTGGTCCATGGCGAACATAGCCGTACAAGTGACTACAGATGGGTGAGAACAGCCGCAAAATAAAGTATATGAGCATCAGCGTGGGCTTATGATATTTCACAATGGCTCGAGGACTTTATGCAAAATGCGACGGAGTTATGGTTTCTTTATAAGAAGAATCCTAAGGGTTGGGTTAATACCTAAGAGGAATTATGATACTGAACAAATCCACCATAAATTTGCATCGTTTTACTTAACAGAAATCCGCGAAGCACTACAATAATCGCAAATAGCTGACTGTAGGTTAATTTATTGAAGCGTCCGTCAGACGAATCGATCGACTGTGTGAACGCGCATTTTTATCGATACACTCTGAAGCCATATCCTTGAATACGACCAAGCAAGTAATCAGGGCACTACCAGAACTCATTGGGCCTGGAAATCATGACGGTGAGATTGATCAAAAGAGTATCCTTCGGCATTGTATCCATGATCTGTGGAAATATGGCTGGCGCTCGACACTAAACGGCAGTCGCATACATGGGAACAGACAGCGGTACGTAATGAGAGTCAAAGATTCTCCGGATTCATCCACGACTTTAATTTGCAAATATGCCACAGCCAAACCAGCCTTAGCAAAAAATTTGGCACCATTAGGTTGAGCGAACAATTCATCTGGAAGATATTGATGCGTACCTAGTACGTCACTGAGAACACTGAGCTAGTCTGCAGATAGTTCCATGAGCCTTCTTCACAATTCCAACCGGTGTGGCTCAAGCCGAGATGATCACCTGAAGAACACTGATCCTATGTAACCGATCCAGGTCCTAGCTGCGTACGGTACTCGGGGTCTTGGCCTGAGAACTGGTCTGGCATTGGGGAGGAGACAGACTTTTGCTTTTGTGCACCATCCAAGTCCGTCGGCGAATTTGAACTCAGAGTTTCAGTTCTTCGACTAAGCTCAAGCACAAACAAGTGCTCATACTGTTGTTCCGTTTGACACTAATTCACCCTTCTCCTTTTCAACAGAGATTTCGTCCTTTCAGAGAAGCCAATCTATGCTGAAAATCCGAGAAGCACTGTACAACTGTTTAATCTTTGTTTGGAATAATCATCAGTGCGCCCATCGTGAAATTCAAGGGATTCGCAAAGCGGCGACCTCGGCTAATAAAGGATGAATAGTGTCTGACAACCGTATGAATAATTGAAGGTAGTATATACTTATTCAGAAACTTAGCTGGCTTTGACTTAGTTTTCAGCCAGAATGATTCCCTCTCAGTAAACATACTTTAAGTAAAACAATCTGAACAATAGGTAACATTCAATCCACACTAATCAGATGAAAAATCATATAACAGAGAATAATACTCTTGACAGAAGCCAATGAGGACTGAGCAAAAAAGCAATAGGTTGCTGGCCATAAAAAATGCGGATTATGAGGGGATCAACGGAATAACTGAAGTGTATAAATAATGTGAACGCGCCTACCGGCAAGCGCAGGCGGGTGCTTGGTCGAAATCGGCAGCGTTTCGTGCCCTACGGGTCAACCAACACCAAAAACCCTTGTGCAAAACATATTGCGAATTAGGATTCAGATGGTTGGACAAGATATCAAGCACGAACAAAGCAGCCTGGGTTAAACTACGATTCCGGTAGAATGCGTGCGAGTCGACGGTGTGGACATCACATGTAATCCAGACAACAGTAGGTGGACATTTGGATTGGTCACCAGACTTTGCAGCTTACCTTGAAGGAAAAACTTCCGGGAGGATTTCACTGGGTATTCCAAGAGCACACAGTATAGGACCGCTCCATCTGCGCTATAAAGCAAGAACAGGCAGAAAAACATGAATCAGCATTCGTGTGGGAATGTACACTATAGCGAGTAGAAAACAATCCAGAGAATAAAATGCACCCCAATTTGTGTGAAAGTCAACTGTGACTGGCTTGGATCCAATCGTGATCCCATGGATAAAAGAAAACTCATTTTCCCTTGAAAAAACAATTCAGAAAATATGTCACCGATTTGCAAGTTGTAACAACAGTGGGTTATCTACCCATAGATTTGGAATATTGGACTTCAACTAATAATCGCAGGTTTTTGCGAGAAGGGGACAAAAAACATAGGCATATGTACGTAATACTGGTAGGCAGATATCCATGTAAGAATAAAGAGTAAGCTACCCAAAAACCTCATGGACCGTAGCAAATATTGCTGAAGCGAATGGCTAGTGATTCGTTACGAGCAACCGAAAGTTGTGCCACTTCTTATCTTCAGAGAGACCCTTGCTTGCTTGATCATGTAAAGCACATTTAATTAATTGAAATAAGCCTACTTAAAAACCGAACAGGGATTGTGGGTATGGTCGGTGCCTAAAGAGCTATGTATGTTTAGGGTATCTCATCTTGCGTATTGGATTACCGTTACCGGTAACGTGACAGTTGATAGGAATTCAACAAAGCGACCCATAAGGCAAAGAGCGTTAGGTTTTTTGAGCAATCCTGCCTGGTTCCCGTGAGAATAAACAAGTTCGGCAACAGAAACACCAATGAATGCATTGCTATGAGAATCCCTAACATCGTTACCCGTTTCCAGTATCCTTATTAGTGAAAACAACGGTCCAAAAGTCGCTGAGTTCCTTGGTTAATATTATCGTCGTCATCAACTTCGATAGAAATCCATCCGTGATATATAGTGTTTCACTGTCATACAAATCAAAGGAAATAAAAGCCTAGTAGAAAGTGAAACAGAATGGAAGAGATCACGAGTAGGATGCCAAAAATCTCCCACAGTATTTGGCATAACAGCTGCCGCCTTCAATTCGGATTATCATGAAATAGCCTGTCCTGTGTTAACCTTTAGCAGACAAGAACTAAGAGTAAAAAACTGATTTCATTGAACATTAAACATTAGTAATACCTGTCCTAACCGCCTTAACCGGATGAGATTTGTTTGCTGCTCTACTGGACCTGATTCATTACGAGACATAAGCCTCCTAAGAGAACAGATATAGAAGAAACCGGTTCGGGGAAAGAACATTAAACACAATAAACATAGCCAAATTAGTACTCTTGTCTCCCAGAACAAGATGAAACCTAAGAAGTGATCGCTGGTTGTTTGACCTATCGGGTACGAAAATTTTGCCCGGATGAGATCCGTGTGTCTACGGATGACGTCTCGCTAACATACAACCCATAAAGAAATTAGGTATAGTTCTGATTTCCGTCTGTCATCACCTGGCTTCCCAAGCCTATTCACACCTAGTTACATTCGCACGGTAAGTTCTATCAGCTATGTTGTCACCTTGATGTTACGGTGGTTGGCGTATGCCAGTGTAACGACAAACATGTTTGCGAGAAGCGCAATGGGGTCTGGTATCTTAAATAGTTCTTTTCATCCGGCAAATTGACCAGCATAATTATCAATCGCTGTAACAGTTGGGTTACGACGACTATTTTGATTGTGTGCGTCTTGGTTGTGTACGCTCAGGTGCTGTCAGGGGGGAGGATACCTTTGGCTTGGAAGCTCAACTGTATCGTAGTGGTGGTAAGGCTACTATAGTGCTCGACTTTTAGAGAGCAAGCCTCAAACAAAAAACAGATCATGGTTGCTAGATTCCTACTCACTCACCAATCTGGTAGTTGAGACGTTCCTTATTAACATCCTCTGATACAGCTTACCGGCCTGCTGAAGTCGAATCTCGATGCGGTAAGGACTTCATAATCCAGGGTTTTGTAGCCCAGTCGTGCTTAGTCGGTCAGACAAGATCCACGGGATCACCGGTAAGATCGCACACATACTCAATCAGCGAAGGCCATCGGGTTCGAAAAACTCAAAATCAACGGTCGTCAAATTCACTAGATACATTCTAATTCGAACAAACAACATATTCAAAAAAGTGCAAAAGCGACTTACGGTGAAAGGATCATACATTCCTGACACACTGGCACAACTGACGTCTGTGCAAAATGCCTCGCCCCCGGTCAAGCGCCAAAGAAACCAAGTTTCCAGACACCCGTAATAAACGGAACCACGACGGCATTCGGCGAGAAGCTGTGAAAAAGCAGCCAGATTTACGTAGAACTGATAACTTCGTCAGCCTATATTACGGTAGACTTGAGCACCGGAGGAAAAACATTAGCACCATTTGCACAGTATAAGTAGCAAAAAACGGTCAAAAACGGTATCACCAAAGCCGAGTATTTGCGTACCATAAAGTGCAGTCGCCGAATAAGATAATTGAATGGTATTTTTGTATGACACCAGCGTACAACATGCAACGATTTCGGGTAAATTCAGAATTCCTTATTTCTACAAACGTGTGGGGTATAAACATCTAACACCGTCTGTATCTTGGGAAAATGTGTTTATATTATAAATAGGTGCGAATCAAAAAGACACTATTCTAAGGGCTTGTTACGGTCATTCAGTTAATTGTCATGTCAACGGCATTAATGCCTGTATCATGGACCTAAAGGAAAAAAGTGCCTCGACTGACTCGCGATCGTGTGCGCGGGGTAGTGTATTTGAAAATCATACGCCAAACATTGAAGTGCAATAAACGAGAAGTATGATTCTGTTCGTCTTTACACAAGATTATCAGAAATTCAACAAAAACCTTACCTACCTTGACACCCTTTGTTGGGAAAGGTAAGCTACATAATCTATTCCACGAACAAACTGGTCTGTTAACGGAGACAGCCCATACTTGCGTCACGTAAGCAACTCAGCAGACGCACAGGATTGAAATGGACGGTGTTTCACTGTCCCTGAACGAACGGGGTCTGTTATAGACGAAGTACACTCATTTGCAAATTACTTTAGTGTCGACTGGAGGCTGAACAGAATCCGTCGTCTGTGATATCTTTCGAAGGGTGTTCAGCAATCTTGTAAATAGCATATTAAAAATGCCAGTGTTTACAAAACCATTATGAGCTAAGGCAACACTCGAGCAAATTCAACCAGAGGTGATGTGGTAACCAACGGAACTAACACTGGTTTGCTGCGAGTCCGATCAATTTACCGCAGATATTCAGTGCGAGAAAACGATTCAATAGTGCGGACAAACTGTGGGGTATCGCATTAAATAGTCGAATGCGCGATGTCTCGTATGAAGCAACCGACCGGCAATCAGGATACATAATGCACCGATTTACAAGCCATATAGTAAAAGGTGAAGAGATCACATGTGAACAAAAGTGACGTTTGTGTGGACAGGATCAACAGGATGTGCAACTGACTAGGAGTCTGCGTAATCCACCAAAGGAGTGAGATCTAAAAATAGACGATTATGTTTAGATAGGTCCTGATGAAACCTAAATAACGTGATTGGGGATGGTGAATGAAATTCGGAGTCACAAGTCTCGTCTAGGCGTTTTTGTATCTGATGGAGTTACTCAAACAGTGAGTCGAATCACGAACATCAACCATCGTGCCTAAATCGGTGAAATACTTGTTGTTTGTGGTTGGGTGGAAAACACGCGAAGGGCGAGCTGCCTCCGAGTAGGCTTTGTGCGTACTCAATACGACTACTGCCACAGAAACATCCAAGCGATAAATGAGAATCTGAGGAAGGAATTCGACAGCCCCTTAACAGAGACCTTATGAGACCTGTATCATATATCACACACATCAGGCTTGCTTTTAAATGCTTGTCACGGAGTAGTACACAGGGGTCGAGGCTCTAGCCACCCATAATTGTGCATTGCAGCAACGCACTAGTAATAGTAATAATATTGGTAATAGTAACGATGGCACAAGGTGTGGTATCCTTCTCGGTGAATAGCTTCCACTCAACTCAAAGGACGTACGAAGGCTAAGATACTGCCAGGTAGCACAAGCTTAGACAGGAGCAACCGAAAAGCCAAGTTTTGACAGAATATGCCTACTGTTAAATCGTCAAAACCCAGGCCGTTCACAGCTGAAAAAGATGAATTGAGCTTTGAGCTGTAGACGAAATTTAAGTGACGTATGAGAAATAAAGACCGGGAAGCCGTTACCACATGAGATGTTCAAAAAAGATGACACCGGGTTTGCGGTGCACTTCCTCAGCAAGTCACAAACATGAATTGTCAGAACAACAACCAAAACCGCCAGTCACCCAAAGTGGACAAACTGATATGTACACAGATTTGCTAAAAGAGTCCAACATTTGAAATGGAACGTATACAACGGGCTGACACAGGCGCTTGTAGAAATTCACAGTGTATGGAGGAAACAGCACCTGGTTAAACAACGGGAAACCTAAAATTAACTGACATCACCAAACGGACCCGGATGGTGCACAGGTACATCGAGACCTACACTACTGTACCGGCCAAATCAGTGGTAATTTATGACCTAAAACTGAGAGGCAACTGAATGTGACAAAGGCACTGTACAATCTGTAATAGAATCACGTGTGGGTCACATGAAACGTGGAAAATGCTGCTGCGGTACACAGAATACGAACGTGTTTGCAATGCACATCACGAGAAACAAAGATCGGGGTACCCGAAATTCCAAACCACAGACGCAGGCAAACAATACGTCATTGCTCTATATGACTGACTTGTTTGAGTGCAGTGGACATCTGTGTGCGGACTACTGGGTAGTGACACATCAGATTGTTGACGGAGCTACTATTGGAGTGAAAAGTTGCAAAATCCACATGTCTATAATTTGCAGCTCGAGTGGGATCACACTCCCAACCGATATCAGTTTACACTTACCATCCCAAGAAAAGACATGAAACAATTCGACAAATACACTTATTTGCACACAAATTGAGATTTCACAGGAGATTCAGGTAAAGAACATCTTGGGTAAAAAATTCAGGTTAATGAGCTGCACCAGATCGGTATTCGAGATGATACAACACAGTGCATACACGTAACATGCTACTCATAAGGCTGTCGAAAACTTTTCGACACTCCACGATCCTACCACGATCGGTTTCGCCCTTTTTGAGACACATCAAGTAGGCGCAGTGTCCGAGTTTCCATCAACCTTATGTCATGGTTAAAGCCAAATTGCACGAAACTCGACTAACACACTTATCTGCATACCAATTTAGTTTAGACAGGAGACTTACTTAAAATCTAGATTAATCCCGTCTATGATATTCTTCTTCAATGTATTGTGATAGCTCGAAACAGGAGGCAGTCTGGTGCAGCACATTCAGTTGGAGAACATCCTAAACAGAGGTATCAACTGAGTTTCACGTGAGTCTCCCGTGAAATCCAAATGCGTATGCGAATGAGTGTACAGGTCGAATTACTTGCAATTCGGGTTCAAACGGAACATAAGGTTAACGGAAACTAGGGGGCTGCACCTTCCTGTTGTGCCCCAAAAAGGGCGAATCATCATCATCATTGTCAGTTGTTATAACCGCGTACTCGTCGTACAGTGGTTGTAGCTACCACAGTTTCGTTCACCGACGATTGGTGGGGTAGGTAGCTCCGCGTTGCACGCGGGAGATGATAAATTGGTGGATTAGCATTGTCAGTGGGCTATCAAGTGGGTGGTTGGGAAGGGAGCTATCCAATGAAGGCATTAGTTTGGATGCACCAGCACCACTGAGGGCGCAACCAGGCCATGTCTGACAATGTCTCCAACCACTGATGTGGCCCGTCTCGGGGTCACCATCCAGGAAGACGGTGATGACCAGCAGAGCTGAGTTTGCTCGCTGCCAAGTCATTGTTTGACCACCTCTGGCTCTCTTCCACCTTTCACGTAGTTTTGCGCAAAACAGCCCTTCGAGGAAGTCGGTCGACTGGCATACGCAGCACGTGGCCAAGCCAGCGCAACCTGTGCAGTGTGATCAGTTCATCCATCGAGGGTGAGTTATTTTTTCCAAATACCATTCGACGTACTTCAGGATTGATGATCCGGTGTTCCCATCAAATTCGGGCACTGCTCCGAAGACATCGATGGTCAAACACTGAAAGCTTTTTGACGTCCTCAGCACGCAGCGGCCAGGTTACTGATCCATTTAGCAATATGGAGCGCACCACAGCATTGTAAACTCGACCCTTGACAGAGAAAATGGTGTCACGCCTACGCCACGGGTGACGTAGGTTCACAAAAGTTGCAAAACCAGTCGTGCGTTGTCGAAAAGTTTTCAGCAACCCTGTGATTAGCGCTTTACGTCTATAGGATGGGACAATTATTCCTTTTAGTGCAAATGAAATCGAGCTTGCTTTAGCTCACCAGTTGAGATACACGGTGGAATGAAATACCAAATCCACCGCAATTTTTTACTACTGTGCAAACTCGCAGTATCTCCGCTCCTTTATTTACTACGGAATGTACGACAGCTATGTACCTAAAGCGTACCAGAGCTGAACGATTTTGTGATCCGGCAGAATGTCAACCCTCGTGATTCTCCTGTCTCAACTGTGCCTCAAGGGTACCACACAGAAGAGAGGGTTTGTGGCTCAGACGCAACGCCCAGCTTCGTTCCAAATTGCGACAACGCAGTGGTGACATCATCTCAATTGGTAATAAAACGCCGACAACAAATTTCCAGGCTTAGAGAACAACTCAACGACCAAAGAGTGCCGTGATCAATCGGGTCTTTACCAAAATCGTGGTAATCTCATTATCCGTTAGCCGGTTGTCTCAGACTCTATAGAACTTACCCATGGTGAATAAATGACTCACCTAAGTGGTTAGCGTCAATGATTATCTAAGTTCACTGATCGGTCAACGGTAGTGCTTACCACTGATTGCAATTGCGTCAGGTGACTTAACCGAACCTAATCGGAAAAATGGTTATTTCCAAAATAACTCCCTCAGAGCATCAGCGACTAAGATCTTAACTGTAGGACATGCATCAATTGAGCCGATTCATTTTGAGGTTACCAAAAAGTGTGTAAACGAAGAGCTTACCAACGGTCGTTCATCCAGTACATGCTTTAGACGGATGCAGGCCAAAATGGTT
Source organism: Opisthorchis viverrini (assembly GCF_000715545.1). NCBI lineage: Eukaryota > Metazoa > Platyhelminthes > Trematoda > Opisthorchiida > Opisthorchiidae > Opisthorchis > Opisthorchis viverrini. The sequence continues at coordinate 257,624 of NW_008751999.1, read as the reverse complement.
TTGAACCGATAAGAAGCCAATGCCTTGAACCGAGGTAGTCTTGTCATCCAATAAAGAACGTGACCGCCCGCCTTCATACTCTGTGTAGGAAAAATATGCAGAGTGAACAGTCTGACCGTCAACGAAACAGGCGTGAGAATCACTCGGTAAGCTAAGCAAAATCACCAAAGATGGAAGAATAATAGTGGCGAAGTTGATTGGGCTTGGTATTGAAACATGAAGCGGAAAGCTGGTAGTTGGATGCGGGTGAAAACCATCGTCCAGGTTAACGGAACAGTACGGACAAATCTCGAACAGCCTTATTTTGGTTTCAATTGTCCAACATATCGCACTATACACTATACTTTCACCAAAACTGACAAAACCATGAGCATAGCGAGATAAAACCAAGACTAAATTGAACTGATTTGGTTTCCATGTTTTCTTACAACGTAAGGATGAAGGCTGCGGCAATACAGAATGTTCAGTGTGATTGTGAGCTAAACCAGAAACGGATTAGCGAAGCACATTTTTCTGAATGAAGTAAAAGGTCACAATTTTCTAAGAGTTGTAGGTTCTTCTGTGAATACTTTTTGCACACAACACTAATTGCACGGCTTCGACGAATCGGTGGGAGCTGTGATCACGGAAGACGAATAACTTTGACCGGGTAACGACTTGAGATCCGGTAACTGGTTAACGTTGCGGATGATCCAACATCAACGCATGGTGACGGCATCTGAATTATAAAGTCTGAGCAGACTTGTGTGTAGTTTTGGAAAATGATCGTCTCAACGACTGAGGTTCACTTCCAGCTACAGCCGAAGTTATGCACTGGGTTCAAGGGTCTTCACAATTCGAACAGAAACTAGTAGAATGTACGCTGCTCGTCTGTTGGGGACCACACAATAATCGAGGTCCATTCGCTGAAGGCGCTTAACCAAACGTTGCCTAAATAAGCTGCTTACTTATGAAGGATATCTCAAGGATACCGTGCATAAATTAGAAGCCACGTTCAGTTTCGGTTGGTCAGTTGCAAATCCGAAGTACATGATTACATTAATTGTTTCGCTGCTGAATAGACAGTGGACAGCGATGCACAGAGAGAAGTGGTAACCAGCTGGTTAATGACCGTGAAACAGCGCCGCGACGGCACTCAACTGAGGAACTTTTCCGTTGGAATAGACATAGCTACGAAGAGTACAACTTTTAGTACAAACTGGGCAACATATCCAAGCAATTTGTTCATGGAGATGACAGCAACCAAATCGATCAATGTACTGTTCGTATGTTCCGTTGCTACAACGAAAACCAATTTATCCGTAATCCTTCGTAATTGTATGGGTCCCATTAAGCAGCCTTCAGAACGGTACTGTACTAGAAGTCCTGGTAAAAGATGCTTCAGTTGATAGGCACAAGTCAGATAGAAGAAAGTAGGGCGCATACTCAACCAGAAAGGGGGTTCTACTCCCACTTTAGCAATAACACTCAGAAGGGAACTATTACCCTACAGATGCATATATATTTTACTCAAAAACCGTCTTAACTAGACTGCCAGGGAACTATCTGCCACATCAAGCGCCGCTGGTCCGATGCCCGATATTTTTTCAACACATGTTAATGGGCATGGTGAGACATATCAGTCACCAGAAAACACAAGCTATCACCCACTGGTATGTCCATGGAGCTGGGCTACCGTTCGGACGAAACCTTGAAGGACCAACTAGTCGCATGGAATGCTTGGCTTTTTTTACTGCAAGCCTACTATGGCCTTCACACACCTGACATAGCGTGCTCTTAAATTGCGCCCCCCTGGGCATACTTTAGCGAATGCACTACACTAAGACACAACAACAAAGAAAATCCTGCAGACAATCAAGTGCTACTGAGTATGAAGAGTATTTTCTTCAGAGATTTCGAGAAGCTATGTCTAATAACGGCGAAATGTTGGAATTTCTGAGGTTCATGCTAATTGGCATTTGATCAAGTGATGGTTTGTATGTTCACCGAGCCCGACAATTTGTTTGCAAACACCTCGTCACCATTCGATGGTACGTCAATACCCCTTCGGTGGGCACTTCTGTTTTTCTTGCTGACGTTTATAGTCCTTGAAAAGTAGTCTCTAACACAACTGTTTCTTTGAAAACCACCATCCTGACTGTCTTGTATGCGGTCAACACAGCGTTATCTTTAATCCTTCTTGAGTTTTATTGGTACATTAAATACTTCTTTTTGTTCATTCATTCGGTTCTGATTTGTCTACTGGTAACTTGTGTTGCGTTGTTTCTAGACGTGAGTAGCCAGTAGTAGCAAACGAGGCTGTTGCTGAATACTGCTCCAGGTGCACACATGAAAGCCTTGGAAACAAGAAGGATGTGTATGACGACCACGATAATGGTGAGGATGTGAGGGCAGTCAGAACTCTGATGTCCAAGCAGAGTTCGGCAAGGACCTCAACCAAACCAACAGGTTGAGGATAAATCGTGTTCATCTAAAAGGAATCAAGACGCAAATCTTTCGCGGTGTATCATCCAAACTCATTAGCTAATTTGGCCCTCAACCTGTACAAAAATATGGAACATCGATCGTAGATCGACAGTCATATTGATGAGATATGTGCCCTTGAAAACGTATCAGCATTGGCTGCAGTGCTACAGATACGATAAAGCCTTGAAGGTCTCTCTAATCTTTTCTAATTTGGTACGCTTATGGTCAAGGTGGAGTATCCTCGGGTCACATGTCCGTTGCATCAATTCCATGAGAAAGAGAGTTTTGGTAATATCGGTGAGTGAAATACCGGTAACTCGGGTGCGCCAATTAGCTGTAGGTCAACAGCCATCTGATCTGTGGCCAATCAACGCACCCCAGATGCCAATATTTCGACATATTGCCAAACTTTCTAACAAAAAGCCTCAATATTACTGATTACGGTAACGTCACGAAAAAATCGTGTGACTTTCATTAGAGATGGCGACATGTTAACGAGGAAAGCGAATTACGAGATGCAAGGAAGTTGTCATTACTAAAGTTAGTAAATTAACTCAGCAACAGTTCTTTATACGGATGGACATAAATAAAATGAAGACCTCACTTTATTTCTGTCTTGGAACTACAATCTGTGATTCAAAAAGATACTTGTTCCCAATGTTACAGTTTGGCTCCACGCGACTGAGTTTAGTCGTCGGATTCGCAAACTGAACATTAAGATAAGAGGAGTGAGACTATGCTACCGACACTTGTCGTCGGGAAGACGCTAGCATTTCACATCAGGCAATGCTGCGGAAGTGCCCGAGTCCCTTTGACCTTAGCGTATTGCTTACACAAAGTCCACAGCTTCCCAGTACGAGTCGACATCCGAAGATGGATTATACGGATGAAACTACAAAAGGTGATTTTGGTAAGCATGCTTCACATTAAGGTTCGAGAGATTTTCAATGGCCAGACGAGTGAGGCGTCTCTTTCGCAATCCCAAAGCATGCAGGCTGACAAAATACCGCAAGGCTGGAGTCTACACGGGATTGATCGAGATGCCCACGGATATGAAGAGTTTACGTGCACAATTGAGATAGTACTTACTCGGAGGACCAGTGAGTTGTTCCACCTTTTTGTCAGATTTGAAGCGCGCAAATCTTGCCACGTGATAACATTTGTTCGAGGTTTGGATGTGTCTCTACAGATACACTATTAGGAAAAACCATTAAATTCAACAAACTTGTCCCAGAGAAGTAAGCTGTTCCTCTGAACGGATATGCCGACGCACTTGACATCTTCAGGCGTAACATCAGCATCTTCAAAAAATAGAACAGGTCAATTATTTGGAGTGATTACTTGATAACGCATCCTTTATGACCTGGCAGAGGCATGTCCAAACACCTTCCGGATCCAGTTCACAGGTTCCATCATCTGCCTCGATCCGGACAACCTACATAAAAGAAATATCACAATTAAAGAATGTAACAATCGTTTCACACAAAACAAACAAAAAAGGGTGTGAAAAACCATCAGCTTCTGGTAATGCAATGTAACTGAGCGCCTGTGGTGTTCGTCCAACCTGGATAAAAAAACTAATGTGGAACATCAAGCCTAGTGATTTGAAATACGTTCCAAAATATATATATTCGTAATGCATAAGGATACTGACAATTTTTCGAAAGCGCACGACCTTATGGGTAGTGCATTACGAATATACATGTATCGCGATATCGAGAATATCGTGGCAGCTGAAACATGAGGCGGCCTGGTGAGGCATATTCAGTTGCCTGGAAGCATCACAAATGAGAGATTCAGCTGGGTTCCAGGTAAGTCACTCGCAAACCAAATTTGTTTGCAAATAAGTGTATTTTGTTAACGTTCCGATACACTTCACAAAAGATCGACGAGCTCTGTGTTGACCACATCCAACGACATATCGCGGTAACGTGGACTGAAATACCCAAGATCGGATTCAACAAACAGCTTTAGTACACCGCAACATGCTGTTGTTGTTGAGTATGCGTTGTTGGTCCGTACACTCTGCAACCAGCAATATAACAAACCCCTATTTTCGACGTGAATACGGACATCAAGACATTCGGCGACCTGTCTCAAGTTTCCTAGAAGACTTCGAAGCATAGGAACATTGCTTTTGTAAAGCCCTATGTTACGCACGTACAGCGATCACCTATTAATGAAGGCACTTGTTGCAAAACTGCAAATTTAATAGATGTCCGTGTTGAAAGGCTACTCACCTGACATACTAGGCAATTCCGACGTCCACAAAGGAGAATAAACTGCTTACTAAACCATCAATGACCAACCTGATCATAAACAAAGTCATTACCCATCTCTCTAAGCCCGTCCACCCGTTTCTAGTACATATAAGTCTGCAACCCCTGCACACCGACCATCGATAAAGGGAAACAAATACAATAACCGAAATGCTGACCAGCTATCAAATCTGTCTTATTAAAACCGTCTTCGTGAAGTTCAGCCCGAGCAGTCAATCGTAGTCATTGCGCTCCTTCGTTTCACCCTCCATTTCTCATGCCCATGATACCTTTAAATATCTTCGATGAGATGAATTTGATATATACGTGGACCAAGCAGCTAAAAAAATCCGACAGCTCATCACGTATCATAGCAGCCTATCTATTGCCATATCCCGAAAATGTCCATCACTTTGACGCAAAACTACATCAGCCTCTTCGTTCAGTTGATATTTTCCAATACTTATTGAAGAACAGCTTCTGCTAGGCTTATTGAATGGTAAATGGTCGAAACGGGTTCTGGCGAGGCCAGTAACTGGGGGCCTGTTGGCATAAAAATAATAATAGAAATTGTTCAGCTGTAGCACTCTTTCGGTGTCTAGTTGCCATGCCACCAGATGGAAGCACGAAAGCTGGGATACTTCCAGGTTGCCCAAGTCTAGACAGAAGAAGTCGAGAGACAGAATTCGGGTTCGAATCAAAGACTCCCCGGTCAGTAGATTCGCGACCTAACCACTGAGCTATCCACCTCATACCTATCCTATTCCACGGTGGACACGTTCGGTGAAATGTAAATAATATCACTTGATGTCCCGAAAGCCTTCGACCGTGTATCACACACTGGTCTGTCCAAACTGGCAATGCATGGGCTACTCCCTCAGACGAGTGACCAGCTGTAAGGCTTCAAGCTTCTAGAAATATCGGACCCTAACAGTTGTTTCCAAGGCTTGCGGCATCAATGTAGGGGTCCCCCAAAGGTGTTTCTCTGTGTTTCGGATGCACATAGACCTTTCTCCTATTGTTTCCTATAAAAACCACCCGTCAGAAATTGCGGTCCGGAATTCTTTACGGTCCACTAAATTTCCACCAAATGTTCAAAACCAAAGTTCCAGCGGAAGCCATTCACGCCATTGTTCCGTTTACTTGATTGGTACGCATGTAATCTACATGTCATTGGCCGTGTGGCTATTCTTCCTTCACAAACCGTTTATTGCGTAATACAAAAGCTGCGCGATAAGCGTAAAGCCGACGAATTGGTGAAAAATGAGTCAGCCCTTGAAGACACAAAACCTTAAGACGATTTTAACAACTCTGACACTCACTGTGCCAATGTGATGATCGCTTTTGTTTGTGGCGGTGAAGTACAGCTACACTAAGCTCAAGCTTGCTGTTGGATGTTTGCGTATATTGTCATTTACTAAGAGTTTACGCTGAGCTGGTAGAAGCTATCATTTTCAATGGATGACTATCCTCAGCTCATAAACCAACGTCGGCAAATAAAGTGCGGCGATTGGAGCTTGCGAAATCGGTACACGGCCTATACACTATACCCTGGTGGAAAAACTGCCAGAGCTCACAATTCGGAGCCATCATAGCGGCAGTGCTACCAGAACACACTTCAGCAGACTGCTAATAGTTATTCTATGACAGGTGGCGCGAATGACGTATGTGGCTCCACTTAGTCGTGACTTGGGATAACCCAAGTCTCAACCATCACGTCGCCTGCCGACATACGTGGCTCCGCGGTGAACTGGGCATCCTGGATGACCTTTCGTTATCCAACTGACATAGAAACCAAGTACGCCTTCTTCCCTATGTATCACAAGTTTGGCAAATTTGCTACCACAGTCCACGCAACCCTGCTAGCTTTACTGTGTGCATGGGCCGGTGAAACAGTTTGTCAATTACCTAGACGATAACGTTTCCTCCCTAAAAGGCGTTTACAGGATAACAGCATCATAATATGGTAGGACTGGTCCTCGGGCTCTGTTGCGAAGTGTAACAAACGGTTCCCCCGAGATACTGATGATACAGTATCCAGTGAAGCATCACTAGCTTATTAACCCTCTTCAAGTGGACAGAAATCGAGGGTCGCCGATGCGTTGTCAGATATAAGAAGTCGCAAAATGGTGGACAGCGCTTCCATCATCGCGCGCTATTCGTCATTTCTTCCCACGCTTCTATATAGTCAAGCTCTGATACAACCAAGGATCAATTCCATCAACCACCGCGTGCTCTGTTTCGCTCTCGTCCAGTCAGTCAAATGTTGGATTCAAATGCGAATGCATAGTGAGACACCCACTCAAAGGGACCTTTCTGTTTCGACCACATCCGAAAGATGATATTTTCATCCGGATTTGGAAGGCCAGAGCAGCTTTTGTGAACCTGCGTCACCTGTGATGAAGGCGTGACATCAGCGTGACATCACAACGTTACTGTGAGCTCCATACTACTATAAGGATCAGAAACCTGGCTGTTGCGCGCTGAGGACGTCAGAAGACTTTCAGTGTTTGACCATGTCTTCGGAGTATTGCCTGAGTCTGGCGGGAACACAGGATCATCAATGCTGAAGTACGTCGAATGGTATCCGGAAGAAATAACTCACCCTCGATAAATGAACTGACCACACTGCATCGGTTGCGCTGGCTTGGCTATGTGCTGTGTATGCTAGTCAACCGATTTCCTCGAAGAAAAAGAAAGCGTTCAGCTGTAACACCCTTTCGGTGCCTAGCTGCCATGCCACCCGAAGGAAGCACGAGGGCTGGGATACTGCAGTTTGCCCAAGCCTAGACAGGGTAAGTCGAGTGGCGGAGGTCGGATTCGAACCACGGACCTTCCGGTCAGTAAATTCTCGCTCTAACCACTTGGGCCATCTCGCCCCGATTTCCTCGAAGGGTTCTTTTCGCACAATCACATACAGTGTGGAAACGAGTCAGAGGCGGTCAAACAATAACTTGGCAGCGAGCAAACTCAGCTGCGCTGGTCATTGCCGTCTCCATGGATGGGGACCCAGAGACGGGCCACATCAATGGTTGGACATTGTCAGAAATGGCCCAGTTGCGCCCTCAATGGCGCTCGTGTATCCAAGCTATTGCCTTCAATGCACAGCACCCTTCCCAACCCCAACCCCCTCTTAGAAGTCCACTGGCAGCGCCGTATTTACGCACCAATTTATCAGCCCCCTCCTCCAAAGCGCAGCTATCTACCCCACCTCCTCGAATCATCGGTGGACGAAACTGTGGCAGCTACAACCACTGTATGACAAGTACGCGGTTCTTACAGCTGGCTATGAAGATGATGATGGCGATCACATCCGATCGGATAACTGAGACTGGATTCTCAGCTGGCGGGTTATAACCTGTCCACCACCACTGCCAGCCATAGACGATTTCAGTGTTAATGAAGTGGGTGTCAAAAACCTTCCAACTTGCCTCAAGAAATAACCTGATGGCCGATCCAACCTCGTAACCAAAAAGCCCGTAATTTTACTGGATACAACTACGCGAGCTAGACGATTGGGGTTATATCAAAACCAAACAAAAATCGTCCGATATCTGCTCGCTCCCTCCAAGTGTCATTGAAGACAATAAGGTGCACCTGGTCCTGGGACGAGAGATTGGCCAGAGTTATAACGCAGACCGCGAAACCCCGGGGGTGTCTGTGTGCCTCTGAGATAGTAGAAAAATTCAACTAATCACTGCAGAACCGCTGGCGAGGTAAGTGATGCATCCAAATAGGACATTCACAGACAGTGCTCAACTGAGCGACTTCAATACCAGTTTAATTGTATAGCATTGCTGGCACCAGCACTTGGAAGTTTTGAGAAGGTAAAATTGTGGGACCTGTTTCGGGGATATTTCGCGTAATTGATGACGGCACATCGAAATCCTCCTACAGAACAGGAAATAACCCCAGTACATCTTGAACTCCACCGACATAAAGCATACGGGTCAAATGAACCCTTGCCATAACAAGTAGTTTTGCTTGCAAGAAAACTTCCGATGCACTTCGCTGGCATAGGTGATATAATAGATGTGGAAATACAGGGCTGTCAGTGGACTTTTAATTGGGGAGATTAGGATGGGAGCTGTGCATTGAAGGCGATAGCTTAGATGCACGAGACCCACTGAGGGCGCGACTAGGCTATGTCGGACAATGTCTCGAACCTCAAAGAAGACAAAGGATACCAGATGAAGATCAGATATATGGCAGATGAACTGATGAAGGGGCACTGTGGTTCAGTTGACTACAACTGAGAGAAAATGAAACCTCAGTGAAACATTCCAGAAGGTAGAATTGTTCATCAGTATCTGACCGTCCAAACACACTCCTTTCGCCCGTGTCGCAGGAGATCAGCTAAATATTTTTTTAAAAGTGTTCCGTCCATTTTCCCAGTAAAAATTTTTGTGAGTGAATTAATGAGCCACCTTCTTCACTTAACGTTTCACTGACCGTTGCCCTCCTAGGAGCAGCCGATCGTATCAGTTGATATCGGGAACGGATATTTCCGAAAGTGGAAACCTTTTCCATCTCTTGAGCTTTCGATGTCCACTGGAGCTCTCGGTCTTCCCTTAAACTTCTTACCTGGGGCGAGATGGCCCAAGTGGTTAGAGCGCGAATTTACTAACCGGAAGGTCCGTGGTTCGAACCTGACCTCTACCTCTCGACATCTGTCTAGGCTTGGGCAACCTGGCAGTATCCCAGCCCTCGTGCTTCCTTCGGGTAGCATGGCAGCTGGGCACCGGAAGGGTGTCAAGGCTGAGAGATGTATTTTTTTTCAACTTAAACTTCTTAGTAGTTGTTTGAGGGAGCTGTGTGCGCTGTCGTACTCGTCTCATGCTTGCATGTAGTTTAGAGCATCAATCACGCCTGACGATATCGGTGATATCCAGTGGTCTTGTAGTGGAATCTATGAAGTCGGACAGACAGCACTGAACGCCGCAAGCATAGCGCATCAAATGAACCCCTGCCAAATAAAGTAGTAATGCTAGCAAGAAAACTTCGGTCGTGAACCTTAAACCGCTTAGGGTGAGCTCAAATGTTCCCCGTTTCACTCTTCGGATATCCGGAGATCCTGACGCAATGGCTCGTGGTATCTACGGTGTGGAAGTTGCACTCAGCCCCAAGGCTGAAGGCGCTTTACTGGACGGGATCCCAGCAAACGGTCGTCTTTGCGCTGTGGGGATGTCTGGCCCAATTAAGACCAATGCAGGTAGATGCGGTAAAGTGTCCATTTGTCGCATCAGCATACGCCCCGAGAAGGACGGGTTTTATCAACATCTGTCACGACTACTTCTGTCACCAAAAAGGATGGATACAGTGATCCCGCCGGGTGATATGAATGCCCAAGTTGGACGAATAAGTCCAGAAGAAGCGCAATTAGGCGGCAGATTTGTGGTCGATGTTTACCGCTGGGTTAATGGGGAGCGACTGCTTCACTTGCATGCAGACCATCCTGTTGCTGGCCGTACGAACTGCCAACAGAAACGTTCCCCTCGGGTTACTTGGAGACCACCAGCTGCAAGACAGTCATGGATTCATTTGAACCAAGTGACCATCGGTTACCGATGGACAGCCTCAATTAAGGATTGTTATTCCTTCTGATCATGCCGTCGTGCGGACCAGACGATCACTTCACTTTTCGTCAGCACTATGCGTGCTAAAGCAGAGCAGCTTTGTTCGTCAACTCCATTATCAGCAAGTTTCAGTATTTCAGGAGTACCCAGTTGACCTGGCTAGAAACCTACTGGAAACGCACAGTCATGCGGATGATAAAGATCGCGTAGAGGCTGAATGGAAGCGAGTTAAAGAAGCTATGCTCTCAGCTTTCAGAACTGTCTGTCCAAGTCATCTGACTCGACTAAATGAACATTGGATATTGTCGAGATCAGCAGATTTTATTGCTACAAGAAAGGCCATACAAGCAACTGGTGACTTTGATGGCGCACGCACGTTCCTCAAACACCGGATAATCAGGAGCTCGAAGATTGCTGGGGAGCGCTGGTTGAAATGGACAAGGCTTCCACAGCAGGGACCAACCACGACTTACTTCAGCTGGTCTGATCAACCTACCAAAAGAAGGCAAGTGCCAGCGAAACGATATGCGACAACTGATCCATTAGCACTGCATAAAAAGTCCGGCGTCAGTATACGGCTAAAGCAGTCGTTCGTGTGCACCGTGTCCAATCAAAGTCGACCATTCGCTTGGGTTTCAGATGTACTGAGTCTGCCGATACTTGAGCTTATAACCCTCTGTAACAGAGCGCCCATTGTATATTTAAGGTTGTCTTTGATGGTGTTTGGGGACGCAAACAGACGCGACAAGCAGACAGCGGTGGAATTTTCGTTTGTAGGACTCCTTCACGGAAGTTGCCGGACGGACAGTACGGAGACAACCGTTAACGAGAATCCGGTCACTCAAGGGTCCTTATGCCCAGTGACTCAAAACAATGTTGACTCCTGCACATATCGCCACAGTGATCAGAGACGGGCAGTCGGAAGCAAGTGGATAGCGATCGGTCGTCATTATCATCTTTGGCAAGAGCACCAAGTAAGAACATCGGTGCTTCCCTGGTGTAAGACCATGTCGATTTATCTGGATAATAATAATAATAATAATAATAATAATAATAATAATCGTTTGGCTGTAGCACCTTTTCGGTGCACATGTGCCATGTTACCCAAAGAAGCATCAGGGCTGAAATACTGTCAGATTGCCCAAGTCGAGTCGAGATGCAGAAGTTGTGACCACGAATCTTGCAGGTAGCAATTTGGTGCCCCAAGCATCGAGGCTTCTTGAGATTCTTGTGACGCCTAGAAGCAGCCCAAAGAATATGGTTACAAATGGAGTCAGTCTATTTCCTGTAATTGGCATCCCCACCCCAGGCACACATTTCGAAAATGGGCACCGCTATGGTCCCACCCGCTTGTTGGCACGGTCCCTTCGGCCAAAAAGACAAGTGTTGGACAAGGGCGACTGAGAACTTCACCTCCATCAGGACAAGCAGCTCTGTGAAATCGTTCAGTTGTAACACCCTCCTGGTGCCCAGCTGCCATGCCACCCGAAGGAAGCACGAGGGCTGGGATACTGCCAGGTTGCCCAAGCCTAGATAGATGTTGAGAGGTAGAGGTCAGATTCGAAAGACGGAACTTCCGGTCAGTAAATTCGCGCTCTAACCATTTGAACCAGCTCGTCCCCAAAAGCTCAGTGAACCTCGAGGGGAAAAGGCATCCGCTTATTCGCGAAGTTGGCGGTTTCAGAATTACTGCCCAAGGCAGCGTCGCACGTCGGCAATCCGCCTGAGCAAGTTCAGGTGGCCAGTCGAACTTTTGTTGACAGTGTTCAGCCTGCAGATTTAGTCATTTCATCCGCAGGGTCCCCGAATAAAACAGTATTTTCCTCCACTGCTTTGTGGGTCATATTTTTGAATCAAAGGCTCAAAGTGGTGTATTAAAGCGAAATTCTCTTCTCGGCCTGGGAAACCGGGATGTATCTTTGCCCTCACAATTCTGTGTCCACCGGTGTCCCTCCAAAATCCCTTCCCACCACACAAGCAGAAGTTGCTGGGTCACTTGACTGTCAGCTATCTGACCGATAGGTCTTATGATCCCCGCTGCAGATCACCAATAGACAAAACAACACCTCGATGAACCCTAGAGATTCACTCTGCATAGGAGCTTTTAACGTCCGTACTGAATGCTGAATAGTCAGAAACCTTATCAGCCCTTAGAATAGGTGTACGCTGTAGCTCAAAAACATGCATAAAAGACTCAAGCGCGGTTACGCTTCTCAGGACGCTAAGGATGAACTCATCTCCTTCACACGACCTTACTGCCCGAGAGGTGAGTGACTCGAAATCGACCTCTTCATTCCAACTGCTCCTGTCTAGGCTTGGGCAACCTGACAGTATTTCAGCCCTGATGCTTCTTTGGGTATCATGGCACATATGTACCGAAAGGGTGCTTCAGCCGAACGATTATTATTATTATCCAGATAAATCGACATGGTCTTACGCCAGGGAAGCACGATGTTCCTATCTAGTGCTTTGGATTGAGTGGGTTTTCGAGCATTCTTCCGTTTATCCAAACATCTGGAGTGTCTACCTCAAACACATTTACATGTTTACTGTCTGCATTCCTCTGGTAATCTATTAAAAGTATAATAATGGTCCAGCTGTGAACACCCTTCCGGTGCCTAGCTGTCATGCCACCCGAAGGAAGGACGGGGGCTACGACACTACCAAGTTGCCCAAGGGGCCCCTTCGCCCACTTGTGACCTATAGACAGTCTCTATCTTGATAGATAGGACAGAGGCCATGATGAGCGGACGAGGACACTATGTCTGGAGAAGAGTAAAAGGGTTGGGTTAAACTGGCTACGCCGAGAACACCTCGTGAAACGCGCCTGAAGTAGTTACGTTAGCGTAATTAGTCATGGAAGCTAATTTGTTCCTTAAGCACCAGCTACGAGCTCCTTAAACCCTTGAAAGCACATGTGGTTAGATATACCAAATACCGAAAGCATGATGTGGCGTGATGTCACCATTTTTAACTGAGCCAATAATACCACCATAATAAGTAAACTGATTATAAGGGAAAAGATGTAGGGGCACGATACGAGTCTCGCAAAACCAGTCTTCATTGAACTCACTCGGCAGGAGCTGCAGGCGACTACTTTCAAATCTTGAGAATAGAGCCGAGCACACGCATGGGTACTGCCAAAATCAACTCCCAGAATAAGTTGTGCCATGCGCTATAAGGGAAAACGACAATCCGTAATTACAGGAATTGACAACCATGAATAGAGGTCGATTGTCGCGAACAATTGCTGAGGTTCTGAAGGTAGTGCACAGTTCAGTGGTGCTACCTGACGATACCATTAAGCCCAAGTGTGGAAGAAAATAAGACTTCAGAGAAAGTATTCTTGACTAGAGGAATTTCACAGGGTAATTTTACAAAGCCGTAAGTACAGGGGTTATTCACAATGTTCATCGGACGTGATCTTTGCCATCAATCGAGTGTGTTCCCGTAATCTAGCTTCGTGAATCTGTATAAGGGTTGACAATTCGTTAATCTGGTTTGTCAGTTCATCGAAAGTTTTCTGAATGTTGTCTTCCTTGTTAGCCTCCTTTCGGGCTTGTCTACGATACTCGTAAAATAGAATCGCTGCGCCGAAACAAAACATCAAAATTTCACCCAACATTTCCGCGCCAAGGTCAGCGGCTGCATCTTCGCTCAATTTCGCAACCTCTTTTGGCTTGGACAACCCCAATATCCGTAATTTCAGCCGAGTCTCCCACATGTGGTACACTGAAAACGACTGTTCGATCTCCCCTGGCTAAATCAGACTTACACTGAGCCGGAGGGAGACAGATGTACTGCCGGAAAAACATATTAGACTTGGCACGCTGCTTCATAAAACTCACAATTGGCTTACTGACCTGCTTCAAGGCCAAACTGCCAAGCTTAAAAACAGGGAAGGCACCAACCATACGGCTCAAATAATGTGATTTAAATGGTTCATTAGAACACACCGCCAATTGAGCATGAACTATGTGGACCCATTGGGTTCACTGATTTCCGTGGTACAAGAGTCCTTGGCCAGATGCTCACACTTTTCGGGACTTGCCGCTTCTGGGTACAGACTCGGGATACTTATGTTTTATCTAGACACCGGTAATAATGCAGTGTACAGTGTGTACATACAAGCGGAAATCCACAGGCCGATACTCTCCGACCACATTTTCGCTGAAAGAGATAGACATTGTATGTCTTCTCCCTATTTTGCTGGAGAGAAGAGACGTTCGGTAAAAGGTACTCCACTCTAAAGGCGAACGCCCAAATAAGTGCGTTCTTGGCACAAATTGCAGTTTTCTTTTTGTCACTTTCAGTAAAAATCTCATTTCTTATACATAAATAGTAATTGAGGTTGTGTTGGCGGGAGCATTAACTTGTAGTGAAGCGTCGTCATGGACAGTAATTTTGTTCGCGGAGGGGGGTAGAATGAGGAAAATTGGGCTGTCGTTATCCCTCCCAAAACTATGGAGGGTTGGAGTTGCCAACGTGAATTCGTGAAACCTGTCCCCGAACGAAACAGAATCTTTCGAAGTTTCCATTAGGTGAACCGCGGAGGAGTTAGCTTACTCAAGTACCCACACCATCAGAGACTGTGCAACGTAGCGAAGGGACCGCACGTGTATTCGCTCTTTAGAAATGGTAAGTCCAGGTGAGGCACCCACGTGGACAGTGGTGTTTAATAAAGAATAAGCCAGAGTTCGGTTGGGAAAGCTATCTGAAGGAGGAGGAAATATGCAGCCATCAAACGGACTTTGCATCACCTTCCGGCCGTGAACCCCGACAGAACAAATGTTCTAAAAAGGGATAGAAGTGATACTAATGGGTTTACTTCCCAAAATGTTTTCGGATGTACCAATAAAGGAACGGTCAACGCTCCGCAACTCAAACATGCTAAAAAACTGAGCAGGACCGAAAGCGAGTCCATGGGAGGAGGCTCACCACATGATGAGAAATGCAAAATTTCACGAACAAAACTAGAAGAGTGAGGCCGGATGAACATGAACAAACCGGTAGCTGATTGAGCCGGTTTGAACAAAAGCCCAAAAAGCAGCCGAAAATAACCTCCGGCAGCTGAGTGATAGCCGGGGTTATGTGGATCATGAATTAGAATGATGAAGTAGACATTGCTGGAGGGAATACAGGTTCGTACTCACGACCTGTGATCCCATCGAACCTAGATTAACTGGCTGGATTCGTTGTTGCGGTGCGGTCAGAGGTAAAATTCATTTGATGTAGTAAAGGGTTGTTAACGGGTGGCATGGAGCAAGCGCCATATAAAGTCATTGAATTGAAGTGACATGCCGAACGTGCGGTGGAACGCCAGGCTGGTTAAATTTATGGGCATAATTCTTTGAAGCATACCGAAAAACTCTCCATAATGACGGTTGAGTTCACTCAGTCTGGCCGTCCATACTTTCACGCAATAGCCCGAGAGTGCGCGATGGCATAACTGAGGACGCAAAGAAATTCATCGTGGGTGAGCCATCACACTTGTTAAGGCCAGGTCGTGCCACTAATGCAGTGGTATGTTGCGGTCTCTGGGCGTCCGCATAACAGGCGTCGTGGGTGTGCTGCTCCAATGAACGGCTAAAGGAATCAACGAAGACTGATACAGAATAACACAGATTTTCGGCCGTCTGTTGATTACTATGGAAGGGAAGCAAGCCGAATGACAACGAATCGGCCTTTCGGAGGATTTTCGCTGAAAATGGGAACATCCACCATTGTGTACGCCTGAGATGGGGCAACAGAATGCACCGATCTATAGAGGAAAACGCTCAGTGGAGAAAACTGATCAGTATGATAAATTTTTCGGGCAGTATAAACACATCAAAGAGGAAAGACGGTTGGAAGTGATTCAGCCTCCAGCGACTAGATGGTGGTCAAAAATGTGTACGTAGTTTTAGGTGTATGCGGTGACGATTTGTATGGAATTAGTCAGTTAGCTCGTTAAAGTCCTTATATATGGGGACGAAGCAGAGGATATTTGGTATGGTTTCAACTTCGGTCTTGGTGGATGGTGCTTCTCGAGAACGCACTTATAGGAAGCATGGGTCGATCAAGTTGAGAGCGAGGGGAAAGACGGGATAGCCTTACAGTACATTGCAAGGAACTTGGCTTCGTTGCCCGGGACCATTTTTTGGCACGGAACTGGTGGGCAGCTATCCGCAGACTCTAGCAATGGTAACTGAGGCGCGTGATTGGAGACCATCTTCAGGGTGATGGACCATAACCCAAGTTGACCAATGGTGGAACCTGCAAAATCAGCTTGAACGCCTCTGGGAAATTTGAATTACAATCAAAATTTGTTTCTAATTTTCCGCCCAGCTATAAGCAAAAGCGTGCTGTTTTGAACAGAAAAAGTATGTTGTTAGATATGTACCGGACAAGAGGCAGTGTGCGGACCGATTTTTTAATCCTAGCGTCGGATTATGGTAAGACCTGCATAATAATTATGATTGCATCTGCTCCCTTCCCCATATACGGTGTGTATAATCCCTCGTTTTCAAGCGACAGGGAGTTCGCCGATGGAAAGCGGACCGATTTTTTAATCCTAGCGTCGGATTATGGTAAGACCTGCATAATAATTATGATTGCATCTGCTCCCTTCCCCATATACGGTGTGTATAATCCCTCGTTTTCACGCGACAGGGAGTTCGCCGATGGAAAGCGATGGGAATCGGGTAGGGTATAAAAGCGTGATCAGATGTGCATTCTATGATAACCCAAAGTTTGGTGCTGCTTGGTGCAGTAGTACCATTTAGGCAGCACACCGAATTGTGTTCACAGCTCCAGGCATGGTGAAGCAGCACCCGGTGTTGATGGACACGAGAGTGGAAACCAGATATACCTAAAGAGCGGAGATGAGTTGAAGAGAGAACACTGCACAGTGTGCACGTCAGATGTCTTGGAGATCCCAAAATTTATATCTACATATTGTGTTCCGGCAATGGCAGGTGTATGTTGGCCTCCCTCTTGACCGCAAATTTGGAACAACATATTCGTAGATATCAAACATCGCGCTGGAAACTGGGTCACTTCATTCCTTCGAAGGGATCGGATGATACCTCAATCAATAAATTCCCCACAGGTTTGGAAATAAACCCATTATTATTGTCATTGCGAATACGGCGTTTCAGGCAAACGGACAAGAAACGTTGTACTGCCTCTGAGCGTAACGCGCTGAGCGTGCTTTTCCAAATCATAACACAGTAACATATTTAATGCCAACTGGTAGGATACGCGCCAAATGAGGCGTGATCGCGTCGATACAACATGAATGGGGGACAGCGACACATTGATGAGGAAGGTAGAAACAGAAAGTCACGCCTGTTGCGTGTAGAGTGTCAGTAATCGTGGGAATCAACATCCAGAACAATGAGGTATGAAGTACGATTAGTTCAACGATGTTGCCGGTCGGCTTGAACAAAAATGAGGAGTCAATGCTGGCCATGAGCTACTTCGGCCGCTTAGAAAACGGCCACCGTCACAAACAGAAAAGTGGAGATCGAGATGAGAGAAGTCAAAGCAGAGGCAAACTGAACGTTTAGTCTCAAAAATATTTTACACTGAAAAAAATTAGAGTTAGCTGTATTGCTGTTGCAGAGAAGTGAGCTGTAATAGTATTTTCTATAGAATGATAGTTCCGCTGCACAGGGCCGAACAGACTCAGTGAATGAAATCCCTGAACCATTGGATAGGCAAACTGAATTTGCAGCGGAAAACCAGGTTGGGCGAACTCAAACAAGAGGTTCGGCGGGTTGGAACCAACTCGTCCCAGAGGCGGTTGTGCTGAGGGAAACTTTTTTTGATAGTTACAACTGCATGCTTCGGTGAGTGGGAGGTGATGTTTATGGTAGAAGGAAAATAGTTTCAGGAATGCCACCAGAATGGCTATGGCAGTGCCGTACCATCATCGCACTGACATACTTTGGTTTCCGGATAGCCCCGTAACTGTGGTCAAGGTTGCAGCAGTGAGGAGGACACGCGTATTTCAGTGGTGCCCGTATCTGAACTAGACGAAAGGACTGCAGCAAGTAGAGCCGAGCTCACGTAGAGTCGCACGTAATTCCGGTTCATCTGCAGGACTACGCAACTGGGAGCCGGGACCAGCCAGATTTAATGACTTGAGACCATATGGGGCGTTTGGAGTAACTACAACCGAAGTTTGACGATGGGAAAAGGGGGAGTTTCGAGAGAATACAATGAGAACAGTAGCGTTCGGCGAGTACCAGGAGGCATCGGCTAAAGTGAGGTCCGATAGAAAAATAGTCTAAAGAGGACGACGGCAAGCTAAATGATCTTGTCAAATCGTAGTGCTTTGTTGGATGACCAAGGTCCGGTCAAGGTTGTAGCGGGAAACAATAGATCATTTTTAATAGACCTATACCCCATGTGCATGCAGGAAATTCAGATCCTGATTCAAGGAACCATTATTGGTGGTAAGCGTTGTGTCTCGTCTTCGCGCTAAGCGTCAGGCTATCAGAGGGCGCAAGGCAAGGGCGAGAGTGTTGTACAATTTTGTTAAGGTGTGTACATTCCCACCGAGATATCCAGCAACGAGGTCAGACCGTGGACTATTTAGTTACGGAAATGGAAATGTGAAGTAGTTTTTAGCTCAGTTCAGTAAGTTAATCTCTCTGCTCACAAGATTTAGGTCCAAAGCCAATGGTCTCAAACATGACATCCGTCAGGGGAGGTCCAGAAATCAGGGTATGTCAGTTTATTGATTGCTCGGCACCGTCATACCAAGTTTGGTAGCATACACGTAACTACTCACTTTCTACTTTGATAATGCACTATTGCACACTTGTAACTTATCGGTAACTGCGAACAAACCGTTGCCTTGGCCCCAGATGCCTCCGGGACTCGTATATTTTAATATGCTGAGCCTTCCGTTTGCATCCCGGTGACTTTAATTTTCTGCTCCTTACGAAGCCACTTATTACCTGCGCGATCCGCATTATGTTTTGTGCGTCGGCAAAAAACCCTTTATGGAACTCTTACTCTCTACTTAATCCCAAAAGCGAAACTAGTAATCCTCTGCACCGCCGGGACTCAAACCACGGCGCATGAAATGAATGAAATACATGTTGACCACTATGACACAGTGCCAGGTTTCAACTTACTGAAAATAGAGATAGGTAGCTTATGAGAGCTATCTAAATTGGCGCGGCTGATCGGCTTCTCCACTGTTACAGTGAGGAAGCCAAGGGTCCAGCGGAGACTGCGTGTTTCTTCCTGGAGAGACAGGCTATCAGAATGCCACTGAAATCCCTAGGACACAGTCCGGCAGGCCACGCAGCATTGCAATGTCGTTCATGAATGAACTACTGGTTGGAGTGTCCATTGGTTGTTCTGCATGCACCTCAATCCGAGAAGACATCCAGCATTATCAGCTACGATGGCTCGGCCATATGCTACGCATGCCAAAGCACCGTCTATCGAGACGAGTGTTGTCCTCCGTGCCCACTTCAGGATGGTGCAAACCAGGAGGTGACGGCACATGACTTGGGAGAAAGGCGTCAAAGAGATCACGAAGAGTTTGGGTGTTGTTGGTGTTGTGCGCCTTCCGGGAAGGGGTCCCCGAGCAGTCTGTGCTTGTCTAGAGACGTTGCAAGAAATGGCGGCTAATCAATGTCATTGGCGTTCTTGCTATCAGTTTATAATAATAATAATGTTTATTTCCCAACTTGTGGGTGGCATACCTTCGGGCATGATCATGCGTTTACAGTCAGAATGGGGCATGTGACTGGGACATTTGCGGCTAGTAAGGATTCCGCGAAATGGGGACAACATTATGAACAGTGAGGAGTATTCGATGAAATAATGATAACAGGTTTCTTTCGCAACTTGTAGGGAACAATGTGTATGAGGTCCGAGTAATTCAAAAACTCAGTCGGTTGACACGAACTAAAACTGGAAAACCACCGCTGGCCACGAGTGACCCTGGGCGGTTGGGTAAATGGCCGGAATCACAACGAGATAAAGTGGAGGTGGATATGCGATAATTGGAATTGGGAGAACATAGCAAGTTTGGTCTCACAAATATGGTGCAATCTGAGAACAAGCAGACTCACTGGTTGCACCGTTGTAGGAAAGTTAAGTGCTGGGGTTAGGTTGGATGAAGACACAAAGGTGGTTAGATTCGAACGAGAAGTCCAACAGGTTGGAATGAATGTCGTCTTTCCAGATCGTCTGATTGAGCGGTTGGACGTGTGGGCACCTCAGTCTGCTTGACATAGACCAGCACTGGGTCCCCTCCCTCACCCACCCTTTTTCTCTCCTCTTCACTGTAGGGCTTTGATATATTTATATGTGTGCATATATATATATACACACATATATACATATACATTGAGACGAACATTATGGTTGTACGGCCGTGAAGCATCAGTGCGAACACTGATGTTGCTGTCTTTGATAATGATGATGATGATATCTGGTCCGTAAGTTTTAGACAGCCGTGTCCTGAGGGAGGTGAGTTTGTAAATAGATGGCACATAGTTGTGGACCCACTTTTTGATTGTACTTCCTAACATCAATAACAGAAAGTACAAATATAGGACGTTCATTGCTAATAGGTTTGGACTCATTCACGACTATACCGAAGTATCGCAGTGGGGCGCGTGCCAACACAAGACAACTCAGGAGATCAAGCATTAAGGGGAGTCGCTAGTAGCTGTATAGAAGTTCTAGACTTCTGATTGCATGACTCAGCCTTTCTACAAGGACCAGAGCATGTGACCGAAAATGAATGTTAAATGCCTTGCCAAAAATAGACTGGGCCTCAAGATTCGTGTCCAACATTCTGAATACTACCGTCCTAATGGAAACAGCATTTGACAAACTGCTCTCCTATTATTCTACATGGACTAGGCTAAAGCAGGCCATAGCATGGATGACGCGATTTAAATTGTAAGTATGCTCTCACTTATCCCTCTGCGGCTTGATGAACTGGGAGCAGCAGAATATTCACTCCTGCGATACGTGCAACATCGGGCCTTCAGCATTTGTATAGTTCCATCATCGAAAGGTCATGTCCTAATGAGACTCAGATCGTAAGCTTGCACAACTCGTTACGCAGACTCTCTCCAATACTCCTTGAGGGACAGGTATATCAGAGGTAGGCTCAGACTAGTGTATTGTCGCAATCCCGCAAGCATCAGTCATACTTACGAGCCAACATCCCGTGTCACACTACTTGATTAGGCACTAACCTGAGTTGGAAGGACATATGGGCACGTCACCCGTTCTATCTATTATGCGTCAGAAACCTTGGGTTGTCAATGTGGCAGCCGCATTTAAAAGGCCTGTGCGTAAGCGTTTATGTGAGGCAAGGCCGATGAAGCCAGCGGAGGAGCCGATTGTACCGTTCCCCCCTGCAGCGTCGAACCCGATCGAGCTTTTGCTGCCGCCGGTGTAGACTGTTTCGGTCCTTTCTTGTACTCGATTGACAACAGTCGAGAAAGCGGTACCGGTGTCCCTTCTCATGTTTCAAAGCACATAAATGTGGCTTATTCTTTATCGATTGGCTCCTTTTCTGTGGCGCTTTCCAGTTTCGTTAACCACCGTGGTTCACCAAAAGAACTGCTCAGTGACCGGGGAAGTAATCTTGTTAGAGTCAAACTAGAAGTTGGGAATTTCTGAAATCGATAGATTGCGATCCCCTCAACAAGAGAATGTTAACCTACGGAATTGCGTGGCAGTTCAACCCATCCTATAGCAATCAACACGAAGGACTATGGGACTGACAGATACAATCTGTCCACGGAGTACTGAGTGCGGTCTTTCGCGGAAAGGTGTTGACCGACAGAACTTTATCTACCTCCCAGCTGATGCGGAGCGTAGTTTGAATAACCGTCCACTTGTATGCGTATGTATCCGGACTTGGACTTGCTGACGCCAAGCCACTTGGTGTTGTTGCGGGGACAGATTGAATTGTCAGGTGATACGCGACAGATATATCCAATATATCCAAGCCAGATGTATCCATTGAAGACAAGGACAAGTGTTGGCGGATACTTTTTGGTGCCGATAGTCGAAGGAGTACGTTCGGCTATTGCAGTTACAACACAAGTGGATGTCGAGTCGTCGATATTATCGGGCCAGAGACCCCGTAATATTTGGCGTCAAAAATCCAAGCCACGGACATTGGTAAAGAGGCGTTTCAGTGGAGGCCAAGCCCGGAAGTGATGACCATATTCTGGAAGCATCAGCATAGACTACCTCGGTGGGATATACGTCGCATCTGCCTGCTGGAAGGAGGACAAAACGGCTAGCTGCTCTCCCATTCTAGGCGCACGATTCAGATTGAGTGAAGCATTTGTGCCTGGAGCTATTGAACCACTCTCGTCGATTTCTTTTATACATGCTCCGTATTCAGTTAGCAGATTAGGAAAGCACCACTGGCTTTGGAAGGTGGTGTTGATTCCTTTCTCCTGTTTTTATGTTGAACAACGCGATTCTCCACTTTCGTTATCTTGGTTTTACGCCTGCATCACCATTCTTGCTTTCGGCCTAAACATAAGCCGCTCTTCGACATGGCCATCGGACGCGTTGTCTAAGACAACATTTGGTTTCGCCATTTTGTAAACACGTGGCCTCAAGTCGGTGTGGACTTTGAGGTCCGTTAGTAATTAGCAGTTGCTAAACCGGCGTATAGAGGCCGGCGTAATCCCACAATTTGAGGTTTGTAAAGTTTTTTATATTTTCCTACTGTACTTATAGTACCATTTTTGTGGAAAAACTTGAACGATTTGGCCTTTGGGGTTTTGCGCGTAACTCGAGGTGGTCCAGAAATTTGCTGGTAGCAATCTATAAGCACAGTTTTTCTCATAGGGAACATTCATGGGTGATCACAATTCATCGTTTGGCCACCTAAGCATATCCCACAACGACGTAGTCGGTCACCACAGCCCAAAGAAGTGTAGAGTATGACCTCGCTGGCAATGGCTCAATCATTGGTAAAACTTAGTTTCGTAGCCAGTGAACGCCACAGAAAAATCTTCTAAACCACAACAGAGCTGATGCCATTTGGAGATGCAGACAGTTTTAAGAAGTCCTACATCAAAACCAGAATTAGGCAGTTAGAATCTGTCAGGTGATAAGCAGAGAATTGAGGCCAAGAACCATTACTAAAATGAGATTAGTAGACCTCTGAATGTTGGGAAGAGAGGCTGATGTTGAAAGTAACATTCACAGAATTGAATGGAAAGCAATTTTGGAACCAGTCCCTCAAGAAGTCAAGGTGTTTCAGTGTTGGCGCAGTTGTGAGAGCGCATGTTCTCGGTAAATGAAACTTCAAAGTTTGTGGAAACAAACCACGAATCATCAACCTGAATCGTCACAGTGGACCGAATTGCAGTACGGGATCAGACCCTAGAAGTCTTTGACCTCCGCAGCGAGCCCAAACACGCAACGGGCATCAAGTCAGAAGGAGTGAACTAAAAGTCCTGTCAGCTAGGCAAATCTATAAGTGACGCGAGTTCAGCAAATTTATTTCATCCGGGAATGTAAATGGGAAGGTGGGGGAAACTGGGTTCTGGGAGGACAAATGGGGAGCGAAAGAAGGGCTAAAGTTTCCGGCGATTTATTTCGGTGTGCTGTGAGCAAGAATAGGAGAAGGTGTGCCCAATTATTTCAGAGACGACCCCGTAGACCCTAGTTTGGTAGGCGCAATTGGTCGATATCCGAACATGAGTCCGAGAGGCTGAAGATGCAATTTAGCTGTCTTCGAATGAATGCTATGGATTCGCTCATTCTGTGGTTATAGGACCGCTAGCGAAGTAGGCACCTGCACTACTTGCCCATACACCGTACCGAATGGCTTGTGTCCTTAGCCCTTGTGAGAAAATTCCGCTTAGCACACGAAACCTATTTAAGATGGCCTACATAACTTAAACCTTGGAAACCTGCCCGCAGCAGACTTTCGAGTTTGGCGTGAAGTCATACCAAAATACCAAAATCTGAGCTAGCAAACGTCCCACTTTAGATCAGCTAATTGGTCTATCTCCTAACAGTATTGGACGACAGTAGATCCCCCTGCAACGGGCATAACAATCAGGAAAAGCAACTCTGTTTAAGATGATGCTCGCTACGGATGCGGTCACCTTCAAGTGTGGGTTAGGTTTTAGTCCAGTATGACCGCCTAGATGAGGACAATTCTACTGTTCCACAAGTTCTGATGCTCTGGTTCCCCGTTTTTTACCGTTACAACTTTTTTCACGTGTCATGCAGGATGCCTCTTGTTTTGCTTTCCCTCGCTTTGTTTTTTGACCAACACCTTCTAAGCCTAACGATCGAATGGCATTCAAAACTCTTCCACCCGTGCCGGCCCAGAGGCAAACACTCCTCCATCGGATAATGCCCACCCCCTATGACGCTTTCCTTTTTCCTTATTCTTCTGTGCCCATAATATCCGCCAGTCATGGTTTTATCCTGACTGTAGCATTATGATCTTGCCCAACGGTATGTCATTCACAAGGTGGGAATAGACGTTATTATTATAATAGATAGTTCCAAAGCTACCCAGTATGCACAAAGAGAATCGGTGTTGGTTCGGTGGATGGGCTTTGATTTCCGGACCAAAAACGTCATCCTCCCGCAGCCTTTTCCTTTGTTCTCTTCAATCTCCCACTCTGTAAATAAGCAAAAGAATAAGAAGAAATTTTAATTAGAGCAGATCCAACAAAGATAACGCCAAAGGAGACAAGGAAATATACAAGGAAACGGAAATAATCAAGCATCGCCTTTAATATTTTATTTATTTGCCTTTATTGCCACCTTTTTTGAACTCCAAATTAGTTTGTCTGCGGGGTAGCCAATGACCGCATCACCATTCGTCAACTGCCGCAAAGTAGGGCCAAAGAGCCTGCCGCCTTTGCAGTTTCATCCCAACCCACTAAAGCCCACAAACCAACAGGCTCTTTAAGTGAATGTGCCGGAATGGATGACCTTCTTTACGGATATCCAATGTCACAGGGTTCTAGGTTACATAGGCGGTACACCTGGAGTGGAAGCTTTTAAAGAGTGAGCAGGTTAGCAGGCAGTGCATGGTTTTTTCAGCAGCCGTCATTCATATATAAACACACCGGCTTTGGGACCACCTTTACAACCATTAGTCATTCCGGAGTAATATCGACGAGCTCAGGCTGGACACCGTAATTTATTGACACTTTAGCCCTGCAGCCTCGTTGTATGGGAATAAGAATCAAGTTAAGTTGTATTACAATATTCGTTGGACTCCAGCCTGATCGTACATTGTACACCTCAACAGCTGCACTCACACTCCCTCTGAGTTTTCCCTAGTTGAGTATTTTTTCTTGACGTCTGAGTCTGACGGTACCAGTCGCATGAAAGCCTCCCATTTCCAGATGCAAGCCTAGTAGCTCATCTAACAAAAATAACACTTCTACCGTCCTCACAACGACTTGCAACCATCCCATATTCAACCACATTGGCACCCTTGCGCAAACTAGGGGCTAAATTCTCCGGCATTGACTCCGAGCACTCGGGCTTGTGTTTGTAACTGTTGTGATTTCCACTACCCTGTTAGTGACTCCAGTTTGCATGCACCTGATAATGTCGTGGTGCCCGTCTTCCTCTAAGTGAGCGTCAGACCCCAAGTGGCCATTAGCTACTCCCTTATTGCGTCGAAAAAAGCGATCCGCTGTCAAAAGGCCTGAACTTCAGTCTTATCACTCGGTTGACAGAACACTTTCAGTCACTTCAGACCCTTCGTTTGTATTCACCGATATCTTCCTTCCCGTCCGACACAGCAGCCCGCTCCCCTCGTTCCTACTATAACAATCTCGGATTCACATACATCATGCTAATCTCAGGGCCTGTATGTACAAGGTAGAAAGCAAACAAGCTTCATTTTCAAAGAATACGCCCAATTAATTGCCTTTGGACGCGTGATTTGTCGAAACTTGAAAATGTATAGATTTTCATCGACACGCTTGCCTCCGAGAGTTATCAGTAGAGTAGCGCCGCCGGGTCTTCATATACAATGCACTGGTCACATCCCGCTCGAACTCGAAGGGCTGGTCGTCCGACCGCATGGAACATACCTGACACCATCTGCACAGCTCATCGACTAGGAAAGTCAAACTGTCCTTGCGTTATCCACCATTAATACGATTTAAGGGCGAAAAATGCAGCACGCCTGTTGGCATCCCGGGCCCCCCTCTCATCTACTCCGAAACTCGGAACAATAAAGGTCAAAGATATTAGCACTCGACTGCAAAGACAACCTACTAAAAGGTAACCAATCAAATTTCTTTAATAGTCCACTGAAAGCTGCCAAGCTGAGCCCTCTTTCCCTCATCCATTTGCAGCGCTCAGTACCCTCGGCGTCACTACTTGCGGACTCCACATGCGGCCAATGGCAACTGCCCAGGCCAGATCCGATTCAAGTAACGGCGTGCTGAGTCTCCCAATTAACCTGGCCTCTTGTGCACACGCATCGAATTCTGCTGGACTTCCGACCAAAGCCGGCACCAGAACACTCGAACAGTGAAACCGCCCCTCATGCTGCTAAAATTGAGCGTTATCTCCATTTTCTCAACACTCCGTCAATAATCCTCTGAGCTCACCGTATTATTGCACTGACTCGTGACATAGCGTCGCACAAACCCGTCTGTCGGCTGCAGGTCCCATACTCCATGCTCGTGACCATGAGCTCTTCAATCTGAACACCCACCTGTCATTTCTGGCCTTCATCACGTCAGCAAGATGGTTGCCGATGCAACAGGTGTGGTGGTTCATCAGCACGGACATGAAGATGCCATCAGGGATGACAACACAGTTTCTTCTTCCAGACTTTCTGACTTAATGAAACTTCGTGAATCCCCGCCGGGATGCTTCCATGTGCTCAAACACCTTTTAAAGCATAGTATAGTACCGTCTTCCCCCAGCGCAACTACTCGAGATTTCGCCCTTCCCCTTTCATCTACCAGCGCGATTATGCCTTGAATTACACATAGGCGCATCTGTGGCGTCTCACACTGTGAAAACCAGATCCTGTATACCACAATACCATTACCTATTCTTGGCCCCTCTCAGGCTCCGCGCCCCCTGCCGGCCGTATATTATATGCCTGGGATCACTCCGACACAGCCTATGTCTCTTCCGAACCCACATGCAGCTCTGCCTTTGCGACCAATAACTTCATCTCATCTTCCCATTTTAAAGCCCTCTCGGCTAAGACCAACGCAGAGAATTACTATTCCTCACGGAAGAAGAGGCACAAAAGAAGCACATCCCTCACCTCGGTGAGTTTAAGTGCACCAAACGTTTCTTCAACACATCCGATCCCTCCTCTTCATATATCGCTTAAAACAGGCCTCTCAACTCACTTTTTTCAAGCAGCCGAGTTTTGCCACCTACACACTTCCACCACTCTGTGATGAAGGCGCCAATAATAATGATAAAGTAATTCTTATCTTGTTTGTGGGGCGCGCCGTCAGGCATAACCATAATGTTACAACGGCCACCTCAATCATAATTGGGTTTGAACCGCACCAAAGTCCACTTCGTCAACCAAACAAACTGCACGCACCTACCCACTGCCCCCGGGAGTGGATGCACACAATGATGATATATGCATCGGGTTCCCAACCCCCCACCAGCAGCATACAAGACTAGCGCCCAAATGATGTTTTCCGCCATGTTGATACCCCTTGTGAATCAACGGTGAACAAGGGTAACTTTCCTTGTTTTCTGACTACTCATGATTAACATGACTTACACCTGTTTGTTATGACACCGTTTCGTTTTCTTGCTGCTTGTTTTCCCCCCGCTTTGTTCCTACTTAAGGTCTGCTTGTCCCTCAGTAAATGATGTCAATATTTTGTTGCCCGTCTGTCATTGCCTGTAAATTCGCCTCGATTGCACCTACTTTTTGAGCGCCCAATCCGACGAAAAAGCGTGCCTCTCGGGTGCCGAACCCGGACCCTCCGGACGGCAAGCGAACGCGCTACCAACCGCACCGACCTGACGCCCGGGACGGCTGGTTATTTTGTATTACCCATGTATCACGCCTGCCAGATAGCATTTGCCGAGGTTTGTTTCAAACGGACGAAACCGCGTAATCTGACCTGTCGCGCGACATGAGCGGCTGCGTCGACGCCGACCGAAAGGCAGTCCCTCACATCCCGAACGTACTGACTCCTGCGCCTTTACGGCCAATTCACACTGTCAGACTGCCCCTATATGTATGTTTGTACATCGTTTGGTACTTACTTGTTGTCGCCCCCACCGAAATCCGTGCTGCGTCAGTGACTACTTCCCGCTCCTGCTGATTGCGTCATTGTTGATTGTACGTTTTCTTAATTCATGATGCTTACTGATCCGTTTGTCTGTAGAACCAGTTCCTGTCGGTCTTCAACACAACATCTGCTGCCCCACGTCTGTCTGCTCCTATTGACCACTGGCTACGAACTGCGTATAATCTAATAGTCGCAATCGTCTTGTGAGATCCTTAACCGTCCGGAACTTGCGCGCCATATGCTTCTTGAAAACAGAGGCTTACAGTGGTTTATTGGGTACTGGTGACTATTTCCCTCACATGCGCTCTTTATTCTAGAATTTGGTACTGTCGGATAGACTAGTTCATCGTCTCGGAACGGTATGACTTCCCGGCCTTATACGTTTGATTCCCCCAACCAAATCACTTCTATACTTGCTTATATCGGTGTGCTCTTTTACTTTAATATAATTCATGTGCGAACGCAACCCCTGCTTGTTCGTTGGTCTAATATGTGAAAATCCATCCCTATTTTATCCCATTTAATCGCTCGTTGTGACCCCCTTTACCGTGGATAACGTTAATTAATGCGCATTGTCCTTTCTGATATCCCCTCGAACTAAGTATACTCATCAATCTCATACTATCTCCTCATCTTCCAATGCCTCCGCTTTGCTCCGCCTCTGCATAGGCCCTTAACTAAGCTGACAAAATCTTGCTGCTTAAAGAATTGCACATCCCAGCCCAATGACCTCTAACTCACATACCCGAAACTATTCCCTCCTCACTTCTGATCGTATACTTTCAACCCCTCGTCTCATCAACTGCAAATACAAACAAACTTTGGCTAGGACCAGCCGTCTTCAAGACAAGATTATTCTAATCTGGTTAGTACAGATTTAAGGCATTTCAGTGGACTCTCAGTCTCCGTTCCTCACAAATCAAATAATTTTATGCACGGTTTGCATTTCAGCTTTTGGGTTGTATCAAACCCATCCATTCAAGGATCCATTTTAACCGAGTCCACCACAAGAGCGACACCGGTGTGCCTACAGTTTCCATGTACACCATGACACAGATTCCCACTACCGCTTATCTGTATTTCTAATCCATCCACTTCACCATCCACACCCACACTTGTCATCAGCCGAAAAGTCCAAGGCAAAGATGGTTCAGCGACGGTTTCGGGTTTGAGATTAAACTGATCCGCTGGATTACGCTAACTCTGTTGTCTCACCAGATCGTTGTTCTGCTTCCTTATTATCCGCAGCTTTGAGGCTTCTCGTCAAGTGACAGGTGGGGTGCCTTTTGTCTTGCCATCATGTGGCGTGGGATGTCAGGAAGCCAGCGGTATTCGACGTTCGAGAGGATGTAGCGACAGCAAACTTCAGTTCTGAAATGTGCAGGTAAAGAGTTTGGTAAGATGGAATCCACACGGCACACAGCACACATTCGCACAGGTTGAGTGACACAGAAAAGAACACCGGAACGTGGCAACAAGTGGCAAAAACAAGTGGCAACAAGTGTATTAAACTGAAACCGAAACCGGAAGACGGGGGTACAAAGTCAGGTCAAGGTCAATCAGAGGGGTGTACAGGAGGGTTATTCTTTCCTGCCCGGGGCTCGTGGTGGCTCGTCCGTGATACCTGCAATAGGGGGAGAGTGGGAGAGAGGCACACATAAGGTCATATGAGAGGCGTGTAAGCAGATACAGTCGAGTTTCAAATACGTTACACTGCCCCCTCCCGAGTATGAGCACTGTCCTCAGTGCTCAGATGGAGTGTTCATGTCGGATGTACTGATCTCAACAGTATGGCTGATAGGTGGGGGGATAGGAGGACGTAGACGGCTGGGTGCCAGGACGGGGTGCAGGGTAGGGCTTTAGCTGATTGTAATGTACACACTGCACATCCGTATGTGGCTTTGAAGGGTCACGAATGACAGGTTTTGTTTGGCCTCTTGATAACGATAACATAAGATCCCCGCCACATGTGACGGAATTTTGCGGGCGCACCTGGTGGTGGTTTCGGCTGTTGTAGAAGCACAAAGTCGCCTACTTCGTACAGAGGTCCGCGTGATTTGCGATCGTACACAGTTTTCTGGTGCTGCTGTGCATGTCCGATGTTTTCACGGGGACTTGTAGTGCCGCGGACAGGCATTCTTGGAGTGACCGGGCGTATACGTTGCTACCAACCAGGTCTGCAGTAAGCACACGTGTATTAAACCGAAACCGAAACGGAAACCGGAGGATGTGTACAAATTCATGTCAAGGTCAATCCGGGGGGTTATTCTTTCCTGCCCGGGGCTCCTGTTGGCTCATCCGTGATACTTGCAATAGGGGGAGAGTGGGAGAGAGGCACACATAAGTTCATATGAGAGACGTGCAAGAAGATACATTCGAGTTTCAAATGAATTACAATCCCTCGGTTTGAATTTGCCCTCCACTTCCAAATTACAGCGATTTGACCTTGCTTCATCTTGATATTCTTCTAAATAAGCGGTAGTGACTGTGATTCCCCGAGCATGCTAATTTGTTGGTGACCACGTCTACATCGGGTGATGGCAATTGGTTTAAACACTGTCCCTTTTTCGAGCGATCCCATGTACCCACCAATCCCGCCAATTGAGACCAAACATTGGTACAGAGCCTAATGTCTTCCTTATGCTTCTGTCACAATGATAATAATAATAATGTTTACTCCCGTCTAATGGGTAGCATACCGTCTGGCATGGTCATATGTTCACAGTCAGAGTGGAGCATTACTGGGAGGTTTGTGGGTAGTGCGGATTGCGCAAGAAGAGGATAATGTCATTAACAGTGGGAAATATCCGATGAAATACTGATAACGGGTTCCTTTCCCAACTTGTATGGAACAATGGGCATGAGGCCCGGCTAGTTCAAAGACATAGCCGGTTGACATGAACCAAAACTGAAAACCGTTGCTGGCCATGAATGAACTTAGGCGGCTGGGTAAATGGCCGGATTCACAACGAGCAAAAGTGGAGATAAGGATGGAACAATTCGATTTGGGAGCACATGGCGAGTTTTGTCATAAAAGTCTTGTTCAATCTGAAACTAAGCAGACTCATTGGTCGAACTGTCGTGGGGAAGTCAGGTGCAAAGGTTGGTTAGGAACATGGTGTCAATACGTAAGGCGAACCTTACAACGTTTACGGAAGTGAACTTGTAAAAGAGGCGAGCCAAAACTGTAGCAGAAATCCAGGCTAGCCAATTTTGGGTGAAAATCCATCGGGTACTGAAGACCTCGTCCCAGAGACAAGGCCGAATGAAAAATTTGCTCGTAGTTGCGACTAGAGGCTCGAGTGGGCGAAGGGTTGCGGCGGAGATCCTGAAGAAAATAGTTGCGGAAATGCCATCACCCTGGGTATGACAGTACCATACCATCATTGCAGTGACCAACTTTGGTTTATGGACAGCCCCGTAACATTCGTCAAGGATGCCGCAGTCGTCAAAGGGATGCGGAATTCTGTGGCAGCTTAATCTGGTGGTGAGACGGAGATTGACACAGGCTCAAGCGGATGCAGAGTCATGAATAATTTCCCTTCCGTTGGATGACCGTGTGAGTGTAGACCGGGTACCAGCCGGTTTGAGTGAATTATAGTTCTACGGGGCGTTTGGGCAACTGCGGCCGAAGTTTAAATCTTGAGAAGAGGGGCAACGAGGAAGAAATAGAATGAAAGCTGTAGTGTGTGGTGAGTGTCAGGAAGCATAAGGTACAACAGTGTCAATGGAAAAAAATCCTAGAGTGGATGACAGCAAGCTAAGTGGCCCCAGGGAAGATGGATACGTTTGCTGATCTATAAACCAAGTACTAGTTTAGCCAGAGTAGGTGCCTAGTTTTAAGAAGGTGAGAACTTTGTCGCCGAGGTAGCTAGCAGGGAGGCTGGCTCTTTGACCTGTTGGAACGGGCGGAAGATTTTGGCTTACTAAAGAATCATAACATAGGGCCCTTGTGCAAAAAGGGGTTAGTGTGAGCAGTGACAGTAGACAAGTCAAAAGCGGGCAAGCGACAGCTTCCCAGACAGTTTATAAGAATCGTAGCTTACGTGAGCTCTACTTTGGTCAACCTTAGAGGAACGTAAGATTAGGGGTCACCAGTCGCCGAGTCACTGCTGTCAGCTCCAGAAAACGAACGGTGCACAGCAAAAAACAGTCATTAAGTGCTAGCTGCGATTGCTTTCAATCAGGAAATAGTAAGTTATTTGCATTTTGCGCATATGATTGCTCTAGATGAAGAGAGGGATGATCGTGTGTGCTGTTTGGATGATGAATTGGACTTCGGTGGTGTGACCCAACTAAGACGAAGGTGGCAACTCCTTGCACGTCGGCTTCAGACGTGAGCCTCACACGGTACCATCAGGCTACCCAATGCATACATATATTTTAAAACAAACGAAAGGGCAGCTGTCATTCGTTTGTATTTCTTGGTGTTGCTAGACATGTGACAACCGAAACAAGTCCAATCCAACTACAGGCAAACATCAACGATGCTCTTCTTTTGGTTTTCCTGAATTAAAGTCCAGTCTCAGAATACCGGCTGTGGGCGACACACCTGTGCTAATGGAAAGGTGGCGAGTATACGAACGCACCCTGGTGCGAAGTAACATGGCAACCCTCCCACGACATGAGATTTTCATTCTCCGGAAGGCGTTCATTTCAATCTGCCAAACCTTCTGCCAGATGCAAAGATCTCGACGGCTTTTATTCGTACTCCTCACCGAATGAGTCAATTATTGCTCAGCTTGCGTGAACTCGTTTCCCAAGAAACTTTTACACTCGACCCTGCTTCATCTGCAACACTAGTGAGTCGCTTCACTGCACACTGAACTTCTGCGTTTCCTGCTACCGTTTGTCCGTAATACATTTTACCCCACTACACCACCCCCACATACCTTTCCGTGGCCATCCGCCATAGCCCAAGGCCATGAAGCCCTAGTGACGGTTCCGGACTTTAGTTCAAACCGGCCTGCCATGTCGTGGCAGCTCTGCTGCAGTATTGTTTTCTTTGCCCGCCACTTTTAAGCCTCAACGTTCAGATCTCGTGCCATCTGATAGGCTCTCCATAGGACATAAAGAGACCTTGTAATTTTGGATTCCTACCCATGCCACCTCAGGTGTGATAAACT
Source organism: Opisthorchis viverrini (assembly GCF_000715545.1). Classification (NCBI taxonomy): domain Eukaryota; kingdom Metazoa; phylum Platyhelminthes; class Trematoda; order Opisthorchiida; family Opisthorchiidae; genus Opisthorchis; species Opisthorchis viverrini. The sequence continues at coordinate 223,926 of NW_008751999.1, read as the reverse complement.
CTACTCCAATAAGGTTTACTGTTTACGTCACTTTCCCTTTTCCCATTAAACACAAACCCCACCAGTCACGCCATTATTCTGACTGTAATGCTATGATCATGCCCGACGGTATGCTACCCACTAGTTGGGAATAAATATTATTATTATTATTATTACTACCAACAGGTGACAAGCCGCCGGGAAGTCATAATTGCGGTTGGTGCATTTATAATAACTGTAGCTACCGGATATTTTATCCGGTCGGGGTGAAAGCCAGGTCAGTAAAACAGTAAAACAGAGGCGCACCGGTGTTGTGTGTGTGTGGACGAGTAGGCTGTGGGGCCAAACAAGTATTTTATCCGTAGCACATCTCCAGATCCACAATTTGATGTGCGTGCGCTGCGCGCGTTCAGGGGATGCAGAATGGTTCAGAACAGCGAGGAACTAAGGCTTCCGTTTGGCTCAGGTTATTAAATCTAGTCAAAGCAAAGCACCAGACACTAAATAAAGCTGACAGAGTTACTCGGGGCGGAACCATGCTTGAAGAACTAAAAATAATTTGACCTAGTACAAAAGCTTAAAGGCCGGAGGAAGGAAATACAACCAGGTCAGTGGAGATGGGCTTGACGACAATTACGATAACAGGCGTTAGACACTCTCCGAAACTCAACTGCATTCCAGGGAGTGAAAGATGTAGTAGCAGGAAGTAAACACTGCACCAGCTCTTACATCGCGCCTGGCTCAAATCGCGCTATTTCTGTTCAACTGCCTTATGGCAACATCCTCTTATGCCTTTTATATCCGTGATACACGATTACTCAACCTACCCTGTAACTCATTCTTTATAGACCTTACTCTCGGCACCACCACAAAAAGCCTATCTCCGTACCCCTCACAGCACGTCATAGAATCTTCTTATACTACCGTCTCTGGTGCTAGTTGAAGAGCCCCGAGCCCCTCATTCTTTTTCCATTCTCTGTTGATCTTCCTGGTTTGGCCAACTTTTGGCTACTCACCATACCTACCCCCTTGACCTCACTTGTAATAATCCTGCACTCCTACCCATTACTCGCTTGACTAAATTTAACTATATCCAAGACATCTCCACCATAGTTCAACCTTGATATGCTTCACTCTGACGTATCTCTTCTTACACGCCCCTCTGACCCTGCTGATATCCCAAAATCCATGAATCCTGGACCGCCAGCCGCTATGTTCCTTCCGTATAGACCCTTTCAACACATTACTCCCCATCTCGTTCCGAAGTGACCTCATCTGTCGATGAGACAAACCTCACCCTCTGCACAGTCTCAGTCACTTTATCTGACTTAACTTCCTCACTCGTCTACCCTAGAGTACTCCAGTATTCACTCAGTGACAGTATCCCTCTGCTCATCCTAACAGCCAGTGGCCTGAACATCCCCACATCCTCATCACAGGCACAGTCCCACTGCAGTGACGACACTCCAGCGTTGTTCCACACTATGAGTCAGGTTCACGAACTGATCCGGCTGGGTATCGTGGCTTGCACCCTAATTACTCGTTCTCCCGTACCCTACAACACCTTACAAAATTTTGTTACGTATGACCTCCTCACCACCATGACCCATGACACTTAACGGTATGGGCTTATGCGAGGCGGTCAGGTAACACATGCTAGGTTGACTTTTTAAATTAAGTTTTGTGTGCGTATGGTCTCGAAATCCACATTATTCTCATCTGTCTTGACATTAGGAATGCGTCCGACCGAGTCCCACACAGCACATTCATCAACAAATTACAATCTGCAGTAATTGGTGGTCTAGTACAGCGTTGGTTCATTTCTAACCTCACTGGAAGTAACCAGACCACTAAATGAGAGATCTCTCCTCATCACCATGTACCATCACAAGTGAAGTTATTTGAAGTAGCATGCTTGGCCCCTTACCGTTCTAGGTATACATTATTGATGTCAATGAGTCAATCACTCATGATTTCACCTTTCGATTCGCTGACGAGATTAAGATAGCTTATGCGTTCTGGTCCTCTAACTTTTGTCCTCTTTCGTCGTTCCAAAGTGTTGAGCTCTTTCACCGGTGCCAACTTTCTTCCAGGATGCTTTTTTATTGAACTCTCGAATTATACTTTTCAAGAGCTGAAAGACAGAGGGCTTAGATATTCTGTGCGCTTAGTTTTTCAAACACGCAAGTACTGGGCCTTCGTTCACCGATCTTTCTACGGTAAACCATTTTTAATTGCCATCTTTAAGCAGTCTGTAGGACCCATTCTGAAATCCAGCCCTGAATTTGCCTCACAGCGCTCAGAGTTAGGCAGGATTGCTATGGAGAATGTGCAGCATTCAATCCCTAAGTTTTTCTTTTCGGTGACGTCCACACTTACATGTCATCTTCGCTGTTTATCACTTTGGCTAGCGCCTTTATGGCTGAGACCCATTAAGTTAAACCTAGGCCCCATTCGTCATCCAATCTACCGACGGGCTTACATAGCTGTCTACCGTCATGACTTTTCCCTCCAATCTCTATAATGTCCGCAACTCTGAATTTTCCCTCCTTCTGTCGAACTGTCTTTCGACGAAACATCTTTCTTCACCCATATTCCGAATTATGGAACAACCTGCTTCCACATCCGTACTATATTCTCCTATGTATATTTCGAAACGTCATCGGCTCTTGCCCATCTAGAGAAGGAGCCGAGCGTCTTTCCACGCCACAGCTTACAGAAGACGCTTTCTCTGAAATGAGCCTCAAGCCTCGCCAATTTGCACCCTCACCCTAACTGTCCTTGTTCGAACTGAATGAGCAGCGTTTCTGTCCTGGGTTCCCCCTATCCGACAAAGTGTCTGGTAGCTGGAGGTATTTGTTAACGCACAAGCCGTAATTACGATTGCATAGTGGCTTGTCATTCTGTAGATCTGAAAGCATGCAAGCGATATGGAAACCTCGTATGGTGGTATTAACGCGCAGGTTGTGGTAGCCGTAGAATAATTCAGGTGTATGCACCAATAATCATTTTTTGCTATGGTGGATAATGATGAGTTGCCACACGTATAAAAATGCATGCAATGTGAGATACGGAGCACAGCAAAAGGGCGAGGGTCCCTTGGTGAAAGGCCGGACGGCGGAACGTGTTTTCTCCGTTGTAAAGCTGCTACGCCTGTTCCGTAATTGTCCGTGGATTTGTGGGAGGTGGTTGACTTCCTGCTCGCCGCACGCGCGAATCTGTTTTAAATGTATTCGGTTTTCCGATATGTAGGTACGTTTAGTGTGTACGTAGTTGTTTCAGCATACCGCTTGTTCCTGTGATTACTTGACGGTGGAGAAAGCCAACGCCATTTGAGCCACCTTTGTGTGAGGTGGTTTGAGTGTAGAAAAAAGACGAGTTTCGTGATCTGGTGAGTAACTGTGAGCTGAACAGTCAGGTGTGTGGGTAAAGCAAGGGAGGACGAGTACGCCCTGCAGGGTGGGTCACTCTGTTACGTTGCACTACGTTGCGCTTGTGTACACCAGAAGCGCGGGTGCTTTGCTTATTACCGGTGCTTCCAATAATCCGTGAAGAACCAGTGTTTTTTGTTTGTCCGTAGCTAGTTTCGACATGTCCCGGTTGCCATTCATTTGGAAACACCAAGAAATGCAGGCGATTGACAGCTGTCCTTTCGTTCATTCAGAAAAATATGAGCAGGGTACTCTGCGAGGCTCTCGGATAACGTTGACGTGCCAGACGCTGCCGTTTACATTTATTTGCATTTATGTACGTAAACTATAGAGTCTTTATCATTTCCTTATACCAGAGGTTACGGATAACACCTTTTTACTGTACTTGCCACGCTCCATTCATTGCTCGGAGCTGACAGCACTGACCAAGTGACTGGCGTTGTTGTTCAGTAATATAATAGCTTCCAGTTACACTACGGTTTTTATTCATCATCCCAGAGGCTCTCGTTCAGCGGATCATTATCTTTCTGTTGTCCTTCTTTACACTAATCCCTACACACAAACTTGGCACAACGGAGACCCACTGAATGGATTCATAAGTTGGCATAATAACTAACTAAGTTCCCGTCTATCTCACACTTTCATTTCCCGTACCAAATATTGCGACTTCTGGCCTCTTTGCTCGATGCGTCAGCGGGTATGCCTTCACCTTCCCAAAATTACTCAACTGACCTCGCCCTGGCCTTGCGCCGTCTGATTGACTGGCACTCAGCGCAAACACGGAACGCAACTCTTACCACCAGTATTAGTTTCCTGAGTCTGGGTCTGAATTTACTGCATACATGCGGAGTATAAGCCCACCAGTAATTATTTATTGTGTCGTCCTGCTTAATGGCAACCTCGACTGGTCCTCGGCTGCCAGGTTGACCAACAAAACCCAGCCTTTAATAGGTTCATTTAGCTTGCTGTAATCCCCTCCAAACTGTTTTCCCATCGGACAGGGTTCCATCCGACGCCTTCTGGCACTTGGAAGACGCTACTGTTTTCAGCCTATTTTTACTTCATTCCCTCTTCTTACCAAGCACTTCCTCCATCACTTCGTATGACCATCATCTATCTAATATAGCTGGTCTCTAGTTCATAACCGCATGATCAATCACGTGAAGCAAAAAGACCCCTGACTCTATACCAGTCTGACAATACCGGTGTCAATCTTTTCGTCCAACCGAGATCCAGCTGCCATTGAAACGCGTATCCCCTGTCCCATTGCGGCAACCTTGATGACCGCCACGGGGTCATCCAGGAACCGAAGTATGCCAGTGCAATGATTATATATTAATGCCACACCCGATCTGATGTCAAACTTACAACTATTTTTCCCCCTACTTCTACCGTCACATTTCTCTCATTCAAGCCTGTAATTGCAACTACCAGCAAATTGTTCACCCAGTCCCAACGGCCTTTAGGACGAGTTTATCCAAACCCGCCTAACCTTTCTTCCGGATTTAACCGACCTGAAATTTTGGATTACCCTTTCCCCTCAATCCCAATTTGCCTCACTGTGAAACATTGCCATTTGTTTCCACTTTGGATTCGTCCATTAACATCCAAATTTTTGCATTTTGTGACCCTGGCCATTTACTCAACCGCACAAGGTCAATCGTGGCCAGTAACGGTTTCCATTTTTAATCACGTTAACCGGTTTCATCACTGAGCTAGTCCTACCTTTTGCCCATTGTCCTTGGTCTTTTGGTTCCCACGGCCGCGGTGACGTTTCACGTAATAAGCATTCCTCTTTGGTTGTACTCTCCTCCATTATCATTGCTCGCCGCGTTCCCATTGCAGCGACCCGATCATACCTCTATCTGCATGTTCTTTGCAAGTAAGGAAATAAAACTGTCATCATTACCAAGATTTTCTCACTTCCGCGTACGGAGAATTTGCAGGACAACCTACTTGACATTCCTAACTATGATGAGATAACCTTGAAAGCACAGTCATTATATAGAATTCGATTCCATCGGGCTAATACTGAGCAGCTTTAGTGGTGCGGCTTGCTAAACTTTGCCGGGCCCGAATGTATATTACCTGAAAAAATAAAACCCAACTATCCGTCATTTTCTCAAAAAAGGTGCCGACATTTTTGGTGGTAGTAACGACCTGACCGGATTCACTGGCTTCAAGCTGCTGCACTTCCCATGACGGCGTTTCACAATTGGGCAGGGCACTTCAGGCGTCCAAGGTGACCGACTATCGCCTGGCAGCTATAGGCCTATAAGCCTCACTAGCGTGCCGTGCAAGGTGATGGAACGCATTCCGAAGCGAGCCATCCTAGATCACCTTACTTCCAGCAATCTGATATCTCCAGCTCAACACGGATTTCTCCCAAACCGTTCTTGCGTAACAAACATGCTCGTGTTTATGGACAGCTTAACCCAAGCCAAGGACGAAGGACTCATATCGGATGCCATATTTTTCGACTTCTCAAAAGCATTTGATAGGGACCCACACGTCCCGCTGCTCCACAAACACGAGTCTTACGGGATTCAAGGGAAAATCCATCGCTGGATCAAGGCGTTCCTATCAGACAGGTCATTCAGAGTGAGAATAGGCTCAACTTATTCCTCTCCAGCGCCGGTCTCCATTGGAGTTCCTCAAGGCTCCGTCTTGGGACCACTCCTGTTTCTGATCTACGTCAACGACCTCCCAGACGTTCTTGCGAGTCCATGTCTACTTTATGCGGACGACTTGAAATCCTGGACTTTCAATGCCAGTGCTCTCCAAGTGGATGTATACGCTGCCAAGCAGTGGTCGTTGGACTGGCACCTTCCTCTGAATGATGAAAAGTGCGTCCATGTGTCGTTTGGAGGGGATTCAGCGAATGCCTTTGTTATGCATGGTGAAAAGGGACCAGAAAACATCATGAGGATAGATGCCAAAAAAGATTTAGGCATCTGGGTCTCCTCAAACTTGTCCTTCGCACTACACCATGAGAAATCGGCCCAAAAGGCATTCGCCGTTTTACGGATGATCCGACGTACCTTCTCCCGTATTACTCGCATGGACTTCCAAATACTCTATGGGGCCTACGTCAGACCGCTCCTGGAGTACGCCAACCAAGTTGTCTACTCAGGACGTACGAAAGACGTTACCCTCATTGAGCGTGTCCAGCGGGCCGCCACGAGAATGGTTGCCGGCCTCAAGTCCGTGGACTACGAAACGCGTCTCGCGACGCTTGATCTCTTTCCCCTGGAGTACCGTCGCCTCCGAGGGGACCTAATTCTTACCTACGCCCTGTTTGAACAAAGCTTGGCAAACAGGTTTTTTACCGTTGACCCAGCAAACACCCGGCGGGGACATAGTAAGAAAATCTTCAAGCTCAGGGCACACACATCCGTTAGACAAAACTTTTTTTCATTTCGGGTAGTAGCTGCGTGGAATGACCTTCCTCCGACGGTTGTACACGCTCCTTCTCGAACCCAATTTAAAGCACTATTAGACATTTATTTATGCGAATCCTCGCGCTGGCGAGCATACTGCCCCGCGCTGAGAACATAAAGAGCAGTGCTACACCCTTTTTTCACTTGTGCCTTTCAGGTGAACGACAGCCACTGACGGACAAGAACAAAACCGACCCGGGAAACTTGGGCAAAAGCCTCGATCCTGTGTATCAATCCGTGAATCCGTGAAAAAGTCCCCATCCGATGGCCGTGGATTTACCGGAAGCCGATCGCACATGGGTGTTTTTCGGTAACAAGTGGTGCCTGCGAGGTGGTTTTTGGGTCTACTTAGAGAAATACGAACTAGACAGCCGATGATGGTTGTATTGCATGTAATCAGCAAACTCGCTCAGCTTGCTGGATTCTTCGGATCTCTGGACTTTCCGTTATTTTGCCGCATTTTACATTTGTGTTATACCCAATCGTAACACCGATTACATGCTACACGTATAAATACTGTGAAATTCTCCTTCACTAAAAGCTTTATCAAATGCGTCTACTGGGCGATCTCTCAGCTGACTTATCCGGGGGCATATCTCAAGCTGTGGCATGATTCAGAAGAATCGAGATCGGCGGCTGAGAGGCGGCGTGGGTCATGCCACTGCAGCCGTAAAATTGAATGCTCACCAGACCTGGGAAGGGGGTTTAATTAAAACGGATTCCAACGAAGATAAGGCCGTTTATAATAGTTTATTGTCCTTTGAAGAGTTTTTCTTGCAGAGTGCGACATTATTAGGACTAAAGCTTTATTCACCACGCAACAATCTTGGAGAAAATTGTGCATGCTGAATAAGCACCTGTCCGAATGGGAATGTGGCATACATTCCATCAGAGGTCAAGGGTATTCATGAGCGGATAAGTAGATGGAGCCTGAACAGAAAGCTTTCCAAATGCAATTTGAATACAGAATTTTTTGAACTTAATACCATGGTTTTACCGGACCCTTGGAGCCAGCTGGTTTTTCACGTGATAATACCGCTAGATATGGTTGTCTTGTGTGTGCTGTTTTCCCCTTTCATACTGTGTGCTTTTTGTTCCGGGGAAGTAATCAGCATCAATTCCACCAATTGGCATGAAACTTTCAACGACGAGTGGTTCCTAGAATTGTAAGTTTTCAATATCATCACGAAGTAGCATATAATTTCGAATACCAGGGCTGGAGAGATGAGAGCCTCTGAGAGTTTGAAAACAGTAAAATTGGTGAAATAACCAAAAGGACGAGTCCACATTGCGTTGATACACTTTTAGGCCACTAGTGTCTTGATTTGGATTTTTGTTTCAAATATTTAACGAGTGGTCATTGTCATGTTATCTGGTAGATTCTCATTACGAAATTCGGTGGTCTTCGTTTCGTAGGGTTCATGCCGCTTGGAAGCGACGATAGCAGGCACTATGCTTGTATATATAGTCGTTCTCAGCTTCGAGGAGGAGAACGAAGGAGCAAGTGTTTTTGGATGAACTGACCAAAGTCCCGTCCTTTGGTATGCACTTTTCACCTACAAAGGTCATGCTCCTGGACCTGCAGTTCCTGAACATGCCACATCCAGGGAGAGGCACTGGAATTTGTAGAGATTTTTATGCACCTTTTAAGGTGTATTATTCCTGATTGTAACGTGACAGGCCAATGCATGAATCTGCAAGGCTCGGGCCACGTTTGCTAATTTGAGGAAAAAAGTGGTATCATTGGAAGTCAAGGGACATGTGTATCAAGCTGTTTTGTATGGCTGTGAAACCTGGAAGTCATCCCTCCTTTGGTATGCACTTTTCACCTACAAAGGTCATGCTCCTGGACCTGCAGTTCCTGAACATGCCACATCCAGGGAGAGGCACTGGAAGTTGTAGAGATTTTTATGCACCTTGTAAGGTGTATTATTCCTGATTGTAACGTGACAGGCCAATGCATGAATCTGCAAGGCTCGGGCCACGTTTGCTAATTTGAGGAAAAAAGTGGTATCATTGGAAGTCAAGGGACATGTGTATCAAGCTGTTTTGTATGGCTGTGAAACCTGGCGTGTTCGAGCAGCGGAACTGAGACGTCTTCAGTTGTTTGACGATAGTCTCAGAACCATAGCTCGTATGGGTTGGTGTCGGCGAGTCCGTAAGGCGACAATTAGGAAGCGAGTTTTCGGTTATGCAGCAGGAATTCCCATTGGAGAACGTATCCAGCATTAGAATTTGCGTTAGGTAGGCCATATATTGCGTATGGCTAAGCACTATTTGCCGAAGAGAGTGCTGTTCCCTATGCCCAATTCAGAGCGGCGGAAGCAGAGAGGTGGCCAACCCTTGATCTGGCAGAGGGGTATGGAAGAAATCATGCAACGCTTAGGCGCTACTCGCCTTCTAGGATGGAAATCGCGTGATCCTCACTGTGCCTGGTTGGAGACGCCACAGGATGTCAGTGGCGACCTTGTCAGTTTCTATCCAGATTGTCTGCATTAGTATTTGGAGGTGTAGACACCTCCGAATGATTGTAGTAAGCTGGCACTAAGTCCTATTCCCGTCCACCTTTATTCTTTTTCAAATACATCGTTGTATGGCAGTGAAGCATCAGTGTAACACTAATATCATGCTGTCGATGATGATGATGACTGGCGGATGAAATCACGTTCAGAATCCGGAAGAGCAGGCAGTGAAGCGTGTAACACTAATATCATGCTGTCGATGATGATGATGACTGGCGGATGAAATCACGTTCAGAATCCGGAAGAGCAGTGCTTAGATGGATATATGACGCAGCCCATGCAGACCGTGCACCAAACCTTGCCTTCAATGCGTAGCCTTCTCACACTCAACCCATATCGAACAACTAACGGTTTGAAGCCAACAGGTCGGGACACCGCCTCCAGCTCGTGGTAAGTGGAGCTGCAGCAGCTGGTACCACTCTGATTTGGTACGTGGTTCATAGCAGAAATTACTGATCGGCCGATTTTTCAGACCAATCACGGAGGGATAGAATAACTCCACAAAATTCTCGAACATTACTCGTTGAACATTGAGTCGACAGAAGGGCTGGCCTATTGCCAAAGGCTATTTAGCTGAGACCCCAAAGGCCTAGCACGCTGTTGCTGACACTATGGACCTTGATACTAGCGGTACTGTGATGTACACTGCAAGTGAAGTGTAGTAAACAATACCAAAAGGTTTATTCATCCTAACTAACGCTACAAGAATCTTGAACAAGCGTGCTAAACTGGAGATACTGACAATCCAATCATCGTGTATACTTACACTCGCAGAAACGCAGCTAATAATTTGAGGAAATGGCACGGAAGCTGTCATATAGGGGTTCAATATGTCCCACCGTGACCATACAACAAGAAGTTGCGGCGGCGTGCATGCATTAAGAAATAACTCGCAATCGACCGATTTAGCCCAGTGCTTAAGGCACTAATTTACTAACAGTATCTTAACTGCTCCTGTCCAGACTTGGACGACCTGGCATTATCTCAGCCTTCGTGTTTCCTTCAGGAAGCATGGTAGCTAGGTAACGGAAGGGTATTGTACCCGAACACTCGATTGCTTGCTTGCTTGATTAGGTGATTGAAACTGCACAGTTCTGTACTGTTCTGTCACTCCGCTGCTATTCGGAAATCTATACGACCCGTTTGCTGCTCAATAGAACCTTAGCACTTTTACAGTTGACTTTTGAGCGCATTTGAACATTTTACTCATTCACGGCTACCACACCACACTTTGAACAGTCTGCTGTTAAATGAGAAACGCCTCATTTTTGGTAAATAAAGTGATAACGATGCCCGGCCACCTGCGTCATTTTCTTTAAAGTATCAAGCCGGTGGTCCGAATTTGTTTGGCGACTACAAGAACCGGTCGCATTACTATCACTTTCCATAACCGCTAGTCTGCCGGTCTGTTTGCCGGAACTAAGGTTGATCACTCTTCTGTTTTCCTCTTCAACCTGCCGAGTTCCTGCAGTTTTGTTACTCGTTCAAACTTGAAGCTGAAGTTTATGCGAAATTTAGGGCTGTATGGCGCCCATGGTAGATTCAGGTTTCATGAAGCACCAGAGCAACATTACTCGGACCTTTAGTTCGCCGTTACCAATGGTGGTCCCACCTCGCCATATTGGTCTACGGGTTAATTAAGCCATATGAAGGAAACTACGACTCTCAGTACCCCGGCAGCTGCCCTGGTAAAAGGCTCAAGGTTTATTGACCAAAGTTACGGTGCTTTAAGTCTTCAGAGGCTCACACGAACGTTGAATGGTGAAAAAGTTAGTTGGGGGTTAGATGCTTCAGTGGTTAGAGCACCAATTCACTGACTGGAAGGTCTGCTGTTCGAACCCGACCTCTGCATCTCGATTACTCCTGTCTAGGTTTAAACAACCCGGCGGTACCCTAGCCCTCGTGCCTTTTTCTGTTGGCATGGCAGCTGGGTACCCAAAGGGTGTCACAGCTGAACGATTTCGATTTTTTCGAAACTGGTTGAAAACTCCTGTGCGTGGTCCTCATCCAGTTGAGGGTTTACGGGCCTATCAAGTGTCATGTGCGGACGATGTTTCAGACGCCCTGGTTGACTGGTAACATGTTCACTGCAATAGCACTGTTGGTTTGGTGACGATCGGAGAGCCTAAACAAACCTCCAAAGTAGTCACCTTGGCATGGTGCTGCAATGATTCTGTCTGGCATACTGCCTGGAGCATCATTCCACAAGATGCAGCCTTTCAGGAACGCCAAGGGGGAATAGTCAAACAGAGCAGCAAGGCCCCTTGCTACGAGTGGTGGCGTCGCAAGGCTGTCTGGGGGTAAAAGTTACTTTCCGCAATGGTATTTTGCAGGCAGTCTCCTTGAGTCTACCAGCATGTCCGCTTGCAGGCAGCTCCTTGAGGCTACCAGCATGTCCATTGTTATGGTCGATAGTGCTGCCTCCCTCGAAGAATCATGGGTTAGAAAAGTTGGCACTGAAAGCAAATGGTAGACCGGAACCGCCGGCGGATCGTCCGATACGTTCAGGAAACAGATAAATCTCAGTGTGAACCCGATGTGGCTACAAACGCATTTGTTTTACGCAAAACTATCGGGAGTGGGGCATCTGTTTCTTATATTTTGAGTTGTCATCATCATCATCATTGTCAGTTGTAAGAACCGCGTACTGGTTGTACACTGGTTGTAGCTGCCACAGTTTCGTTCACCGATGATTGGGGGGAGAGGTAAGTAGCTGTGCATTGCACGCGCGAGCTGGTAAGTTGGTGCATAAATCCAGCACTGTCAGTGGG
>NW_008751999.1:150492-208654 GCF_000715545.1 Opisthorchis viverrini | reverse complement strand
GGTTGCCCAGGCCGAGGAAGGGGGTTTGGTTGAGGTACCCCACCTTGAGCCTTCGACTCAAAAGTCTGACCCACAAGGCAGTGGGAGAGTGTGGGGTTTTGTTCGGAGACCCTGACCCTAGCATCTGACTCAAAAGTCTGACCCACGAGGCAGTGGGAGAATGTAGGGTTTTCTTTGGGGACCCTTCCCAGAGCCAGTGACTGAATAGTCCGACGCACTTGTCTGTAGGGGACCGGCTTGGCCCAAGGGCGCAGGGAGTAGGGCATTATTGTCTCACTCCTAATGCAGCTGCGCACAGCAGGTTTCTTTTGAGCAGCACCGGACTCTTTGGTTATAAAAGTATCTAGACCCTAGTGAATAATGCGCTGGCGTTCACGGTCAATCGTTGGGTGATCGGAGTGTGCGGTTTTTGGGACCGACCTTTTCTTACCCGTCCTTCTTCGGGGAAAGGCAGCATTTCTGCGTCCATAAGTATGAACATGCTGGCCACCTGAGCAGAACGCGTTACTGCCTTCACACTGCTATCGCAGAGGACAGTACGCCTTTACTTCCAGACCGCCTCGTAATACGATTACTCGCAATACGGGGACTCGCTGTTCTTCGTCCGGCTGCTCCCCGTTGGGCTTCGTGGGATGGCTGAACCTTGAACTGAGTTCTAGCCAGTATAGCCCACAGGACCATAGCAGCACAGAAGCCCGACCACCACGACAAGGTGACAGCTTTGTTTCGGGAGTGAGTTATCTTGCGCCAGCCTAATCAGATTGAGCGCCGTCGCCTGTTTGTAGTGTCGGCATATACCTCAAAGGGACTGCCGCCCGGACGCTGAGGACGGTACTTTATGTGGATATTTACCTGGGTTTATTCGTCAGGCAAGAGGCGCTGACGTTGTCACCGTTGTAGGTTGTACCCAAATCATGATTGATGCTAGGAAATCCACACCGACAGGCATTAATTTTTAGCGGAGAGCCGTAGCTTTTCATCTTTTCGAAAAGCTGTTTACCGATTATTTGTCTGCTGTGTCTGAGTGGCTTTCAGTAATCCAGTTTTTCGTTTCAGAATTTACTTGTGATTTAAGTGGGGAAGTTTGTCCACGCACCACAGAACACTGACCTGGTAGGCGATCTTTCTATAGTTCCAAAGTACAGCTAGTTCTGTCTCAACCACCTGCTGAATGCAGTTGGGCTTTTGACTTTGCTTTTACAAGCATTTTCTAGTTGTACGGCTGTAGTGCATCCAAAATTATCTGCTTATTTTGGCGATGCTTGTGATCGCAGTTCTGCTTACGTGGTGTTGATGGTGATAACATTGATAATGCCAGCGGTTTCCATCTAAGAAACAATTTTTGTGTTACCCAATATTCGGCTTACTTCTTACATGCTTCGTTGTGGATAGATAAGAAAACGTTCAGCTCTGCTGTCCATTTTTATGTTATACTCCTTTGCTATATCTCACGAATCACGCGTCTTTGAGGTGAATTATAGTAAAGAGTGGATCCAGTCCACCAGGACTGACAGGAATAGCGAACTGTTAGATGGTCTGGTGGCACACGAACCTTCGGCGGCGAGTAAATTTCGTACTACTTTGGTCTGTGTCAGTAGGTAGGATCGATAATATACACTTGACATTCTTTTTCACTGCAGTTCACTTCGTGACGTTCCTGTACACGATTCTTCGCTAGAGCCAAGCATTTGGTTACTGGAACCTGGAAGAGTTCATTTACTGCCTAGCGGAGATGGTATATGTGATTAATTGAAAGTTGTTCATTTCTACCGGTAATAGCCTCACTTAGAGAAGCACGAAGAACAAACGCTGGAGCGCTTAAAAATCATTCGCATGTAGAGGGGTCACTCAATCAATTTATCAGCTGCATATTGTGTACCATAGGCACATTGATTCTAGCTGCTACAGTTTCGATCACCGGAAAGTGGGAAAATGTGGGACATACAGCCAAACCTTGTAGGCGATGGCATGTTCACATATTTCAGGAATTAGGTAGCTCCCCAATGAAGGCGATAGCTTTGATGCAAGTGCGCCATTGACTGCGCGATTGGGTCATTTCTGCCGATGTCACCAACCACTGGTGAATTGAATTCCGGCGTCCCCGTCCAGGGAGGCGGCATTGTCAACCCGACTAAGTTTACTGGTTGGTATCGTCATACTTCATTTGAAGCACAATTAAGTCGTAGATTTGGGATCGATGCTCAGCGTACGGATCATCATCATCATCATCATCACCATCATCATCATCATCATCATCATCATCATCATCGACAGCATGACATCAGCGTTCAACACCGATGCTTCATTGCCGGACGGATAACACGGGGCGACTGCTACAGTTGTGTGCAGATCATCGTTTGTTCCTGACTAGTACGAATTTCCAGCTCATTAAGTAGCCAAAGCCAAGGAGTTCCACTCATCAACTTCGGCAAGTTTCAGTAGCTCAGAATGTCGAGCTGAGCCGGCTAGAAAGATACTGGAAACACACAGTCACGCCAGTGATGAAGATTGCTTGGAGCAGGTTAATGAGGCTATACTTTCAGCGTTCAGAACTGTTTGTCCAAGCCACATGACTAAATGAACACTGTATATCGTCGAGATCAGCAGATTTTACTGCTACCAGAAAGGCCATACAATCAACTAGTGATTTTGATGGCGCACTCAATTCCCTCAAACACCGGATAATCAGGAGCTTGAGGAATGACAGAGAACACTGGTGGATTACGAAGTCCCAGGGGATGGAGAAGGCTTTCGCTGTATGGAAGAGCCGTGCCCTATTTCAGCTGATTCGATCAACCAGTCAAAAGAACGCGGGTGTCAGTGAGACAAAGTAAGTAAAAGGTGGAAGGGCCATTCACTCCCTCAATCGTCGTCTCGAGCGACGGGTTACGCTAGTCTCATGCAACACAACCAGTGGATGAACCCAACGGGCCTGAATAGAACATGGACGCCAGCCCGTCATCAACAGCAAACCCAGTGTGAGACACCGATGTCCCAATGGAAGAAGTACCTGGCGCGGGTGGTCTGTACTCCATACCCTTCAAAGGAGGTGGCGAGGTCCTGGTGAACTGTCTGACAACCATACTCCAGAATATTCTAAAGGAAAACAGAATACCAGCCGAATGGAGCTCCTCGACCGTCATCCTAGTTTTCAAAAAATGAACCAGAACGTCATGTGAAAACCACCGTGGTATTAGTCTAGTATCCGTCGTATCTAAGGTGCTCTCTGGCATTATTTTGCGCAGGTTGATAGACTATTGGGAGAGACAGATTCGTGATAATCAAGATGGGTTTCTTCCTATTCGAGGATGCATCGACCATATCTTTACCTTGAGACAAATTCTTCAACAGTGTTACTCCTTCAGACGTCCCACGTTGATCGTTTTTCTGGATTTGAAAGCTGCTTTTGATTCTTCGATTGTGAGAAACTTTGGCGGTTTCTGGCAATCGAAGGTGTCCCTTCCAAATTTAAGAGTTTAACACAGGGCTCCATGTAACTTCAACTAATCTGGCTGATGGTGAGAAGAATGATCGTCCTTGTTCGATAAATTGGATATTTTCGAACAGACGCAACCAGATCTGCTTACTGTCTTTCTTGTATGAAAATGAGCGAGTTTGAATCACGGTGGCCCAGGCTAGGCAACCGGAAGTGGAGTCGGTCGATTCAGTCTCTGTTCCGACTATGTACACGGTCGTTGTCGCCTAGCCTTATCGACAGAGTCGAATCAGGACAGGGATGGCATCCTAAACGCTTAGTGGTTACATTTTCAGCCTGACGCGAGGTTGTCTTTCTGGCCGACAGCCACCTGACCGAATGATCTGTTGTGTTCTGACATAGTGTAACGCCACCAACTGTCCATTGGGTGCTCCACTACAAATGTAACTGATAAACATTCCGCTATACTTGTTCACCTAGCTTTTACGGACAATCATATGTGCTGACGATGGGGCATGGTTCGATTTGTTTTATGGTGAGTAGTAGCTCATCGTCATTGTCATCATCGGCAATGCAACACCGATGCTTCGCTGTCATGCAACCATAATTTAATTGAAAGCCCTAATGTGAATAAAGGGGGGCCCAGTGGTAGTCCACCATAATCATTTCGGGGCGCCTACAGACAATCTGGATAGAATTTCACGACTAGGACACCATCAATATCGATTAGCAGTCATATCCCGCAGCATCTCTGACCATGTACGGAAGATCATATGGACTCCCCTTGTAAGGCAAGTCACGCCAACAGTACCCGGACTGGTCATAATCGCTTCCATACTCATCTGCTAAGTCAAAGGTTGACCAGGTCCCTGCCTCTGCCGGTTTGGACTGGGTACAAAAATGGCGTTCTTCTGGGCAAACGATGATCGTGGGTGTGCAGCAAATGACTGAACCACCGCAGCCTTCAGTGCTGGACGCAATCTTCGATTGAATTCCCCGTTGTGCAGCCGAACACTCGTTTTTTAATCGTTTTGATGCATGTTCATTGACACCAACCTACACGAGCAATGGTTCTGAGACGGCGATTATCGAAGACCTGAATTCGTCTCAGCTGGGCTGCTCGCAGAATCTACGTCTCAGCCGTATAGCCTAACAACTCCTACTCTAGCCTGATGTCCCTTGAGATTCAGAGATATCCCGGTTTTTCGCCATAAGTGAGCAAACCCCGACCCAAACCTTGCAGATTCGTGCACTGACCTCATCTGTCACACTAGAATCGGAACTAATATAACTTCCAAGATACGCAAAACGTCCGCGACCTCGAGTGCCTTTCTTTGGATTGTAAGTGATGTGTTCTGTAACTACACGTCCAGGAGCTTTTGGGCGCAAACTGCTTACCAGAGAACGGGATGAATTTGGTCAGTTCATCAGAAAACGTCTGCGGCTTCTCTTCTCAGAAGGAAAGAGCAATGTTTACGTATTACAGAACGAAAACGTTATCGTCAGCAACTGTTAGAGCACCGATGTTTTGAAAAATTTCAGTATTAGTTTCATTATCTCACCGATCATGAAAGTAAAGAGGAACAGATAGAGTGGTCACCCTTAACAGACACCGCTTTCTATACGGAAGCTTTTGGAGAGCTCTCCATGTATAGTCACATGCCCGAACGTCTGAGACTATAATAGACTTATTATGTTTACAAACTCTCGGACCATTCCTTGATGGACAAGGGTGTTAAAGTGGGCTGAATGCGCCTTAGAGGTCCAGAAATGCTCCATCTATGCATATAGCATTGTGAAGATTTGGTCAACGCAAGCAGGCTGGAATTCCGCTTGCTGCTCTACGGTCAATGTTCCACCATCATGCGACCAAGGACAAGTGGCGCAACGATGTCGTTAGGACTATACTGAAGCTGGTTCCTCACTCACTACTAGCCCCCTTTTGAAACTAGACACTGTTGCCGATACTCCTCAGTTTTCCGGACAGTCTCCCTTTCCCGACATGTAGGCAAACTAATCAGATAAGCACTGATTTCAGGTTTCTCCCAGGTAGGGATGACCATTTATGGATAAGTTCACACTGATTGGTGGACACTACTGTACCTACGAATAAAGTGACCAAATTGTGTTTCTGAGGTATGATAAACCACTTTTATCATAATTCATTCAATACTTACCAGCGTCTGATCATCTCGTCATTTGATTGTAGTTGACTGCTGGCTTGTCAGCAAAATGATACAGATTCTGTCATCACTGAAACGACTCATCGGTCTGAATTAACCCAGTCTCCTTCGTCCCTTCCACAGTTTCGCCCCGTGGTGTCCAGCTTGTCGACAGTTTTCTGCCGTGTGGAAGCAGCTATCTGATGAGCCAGGTCTTGGTGTACACATCGCAGCTGTGGATGTCACAGAAAGTCCCGTACTCAGCTTCGTCTTTTTTGTTCGTCAACTACCAACACTATTTCAGTGAGTCATTAATTCCCAATTTGTTGCAATTCGTGAGTTGATGCTTGTTCAAGCAGGAGTCCAAAGTCATAGTTAGGTCGGTAAAGCTATTAATTTGAATGTGTAGAGTGCTGAACAGGCGTAGTTAGGGTCACTGAGATCAATCTACTGGTCTATGAACAAATCTTGCTCTCCGGGCGTATGTTAACGCATAGCAGCACACTCGGTTTCATGCAAATCAGCAGTGATATCTCCATTGATCGCTAATTTACAGCTTCATGTTTTGTCCAGACTAGGAGATAACTAATGAGGAGAATACGAGAACAATTGGCAGTGTGTAAACATTGGCAGCTCGGGTGGGTTGCTCAGGTGGCGGTCGATCTGTTCACAGAGCTTCTGTTGGCTAACTCAACGGCAACCCCTAGTATGGTGACGAAACGCTTGCAAGCCAATTGTCAAGTTTGTGAAACAGATAAACCGATCAGCGGCCAGTACACTCATCCGAGCTGCTAATATTTAGAAATCGCCAAAATCTTTGGGCGCTGTACGCTTAGAACAGCTCTTTGATGAGACTCTCGTCTACTAACATGACTGCACGTGACAGCAGTTATACTTCCTCCACAAATTCCTGCTCAACTGCGTTTCCCCACGCAACGTCACCTGGAGGGCGTTTACCATTATGGTTAATGAAAAATAAAACAAGAAATGTCGACAGCCCGGTTTCGGGACATTTAATCACCTCACACCACAACGCCAGCTCCTAGGCAGAAAGAGTCGGTTAAAGTGAGTCTTTTTGACCCTGACTTCTACAACTAAGGGCTCTTTGTACACACGGACCAGGTTTTCGCAGCCGGAAAGATATAGACTTGGCAGCAGCGAGACATCAAAAACTTAGACCGCTTTGCCGACACTAGGTCTTGAATGTGATATCGATCCTAGATGTATATATAAGTTTTCGGGTCCGTTAGCGCCTTCAAAATCCTGAGGGATCCACTGTAACACCGTAGTTTGTTGCTTGAAGTCTGATTCCGGTAATCGATCCATGCTTGGGATCTTACCGGCAGTGCATAGTATTCGAGTCGGTTTCTACCGTGATTGCGGTTCCCGGTGTTCTCGCCTCAGGCTCATGGGACTGTTGTGATATATCTCCTCCTGCTGTCTCACCTTGGACTTTCTGTGGAGGATGATGGGACACTCTTCCTTGTCATGGGACTGTGTACTGAGAGATGAATGTCGCAGTTGTTATTGGCTGTCGACAAACTTCGTCGAAACGAAGTGTAGTAGGGTGGCTACCGGTGTTTGACGTCGCGATATATATAGCCATTGTGTTAAGTTCGGCTTGATTGAAACGGTAGTGGCTCTGAAAACGTCAGGATGTGCTGTTTGTATGAAAATCTTACGATCATCTGTAGTTGGTTTTCACATGCAGAATTGGGGGTTGCTCTCTAAAGTCGAAGCTCACCAATCCAGTTCACGCCTTAGATGTCGAGGCCTGTGTGGTCGATGACTTGACAAGCTCCACTGAGTTGTACCTCGTTAAACTTGACGAAGAAAATAAGCTTCTCCGTCAGTCGAGGTTTCCACTGGAAGAATTACGAGTGGTACACTCGATGTTTTTCGACTGAGGCCCTTCCATCCACCTTCCGTGTCCCTTTTGAAACCAGGATTAGATGAGGAACCGTACCAAATCTGAGGGTAACCGGTACGACCGATTCACTGGCTGACGAATTCGCGTCCTCAGGATGATAAGATAATGCGAATGTTCGGTTTTTTAGGGTCAGTATCTAAAAAGTCGTCCAGTTGTAGCACTCTCTCGGTGCCTAATTGCCATGCCACCCGAAGGGAGCACGAGGGCTGGGATACTGCCAGGTTGCCCAAGCCCAAACAGGAGCGTTCGAGAGGAAGAGGTCGGATTCGAACCATGGACATTCCGGTCATTAAATTCGCGCTCTGACCACCGAGCCAATATCTGCGCGAGGTGTTGAAGGTGACTCTCCGAACTATCCTTCGTGATCTTTTCGATTGCATTTGCTGTCATACCTGTGCATCCGGTAAGGACACTGACGCGGAACGTGTCATTCGTCACGAAACCGAAAGGGTTTGGTTGGTTTCCTGGGTGCCTGTTTGGAATTTTATTGCCTATGGGGGTTACTTTGCACACTGTGTCAGACGGAGTGCCGGGAATGTTTAATAATTACCGCACCAACCCGGAGATCGATAGGACTTTGGTATTCGACGGTTAGTTTATGAAGTCTAACCCCCCGAGTGCGGTTCAGTTCTACTCAACAGCTCGGTCCGAATGTCTGTATCCTGTGGCAATCGAGGACCAGTCAAATATATGAGACCTTCGAATTGACCTTCAGTCATTATGCTTTGCTCGAAGTGTCCATATTCGTTCTGGTCACACAGGTATACATCACTATCTTTCTTGAAGATGTTGACATACTAATAGCTATCCCTAGTTTTCGTAGCCACTGTCGAACTTTCCGTGTGTCACCAAATTTAGCGTACTCAGATTGAAACATGACCTTGTATGTTTATTCAACTTTCTATATTTTTTTCGGAGTCATAGTCGGAACTAAGCACTATAATAAGCGGCGTCATTTTACTTTCTTCATACTATTTCTAACGTTGTTGTAGAATTACTTGGAGTTGTCCCGTTGAATCTGACATCTTGGATTCGTTTTTTGCCAGTGGTTTGACCAGTCGATATGCTGTTCGCTTAGTCCGAGCGGCCAGCCACTATGTTGAGCATTCAGACCCAGATGGCCTTCATCGGAGCGGGTACACTTCGAGTGAACACAATATACAACCGTTTTGGAAATCACCAAAGACTTGTATTCCACGTGTCATACGACGAGTACGAACATTTTTGTCGGGTCAGAGCACAATTGTCATTTATAGACGGTAGATGTGTTTCAGCAATATGCTACTGAGTGTCACTCATCATCTGCTTAGACTCATACGATGACTTGGTGGTTTTGTCCACGCTGGTGGAAACGCGTGGAAACTGAAGGTCAAGGAAACTTTCTTGGATTTTTTTCTTTCTAGGCATACTATCCAAATTGCACGTGTGTATAATCAACTCTTCTTTCTTTCATCCCCACCTAAACAGCGTAAAGGATGGTGTATTCAGGCTATACAATGGATCACGAAACTTCATCGACCTGCACCGGTATCTGACCGAGAAACAGTATATTCACACGGAGCCTATCCCATGGTACTACTCACCATCAACATTTCAGTAAGTGACTGCTTTTACTTCTCTCCACGTAGTCAGTATGCAATTATTCTTCCGGTTTATGGAACTCGGCATGACAATAACAGTGAGTTTTGTTTCGGTTCGGTTAACATTCTGAATAGAACGTTCACCAGTATCTGCTTGACTCCGGCTACCCCACATGGTTGTCCTTTATAATCATCGGATCTGGGACTATTATTTTTGGCCTTGTGCTCGGGACAGTAAGTTCGTTTTTGATAAAGGTTTTTCCCTATTTTCACTCAGATTCTTGTCATTCTGTTCGACTGCATCGTACCTCCAAGACCACAAATTTGCCGCTTCTTCACCAGGAGGGAAGATCCACGAAAATCAACGATATCACCGTCAACCAGTACCACTAAGGTAATGTTTTGTGTATCAGTTTCTGCGAATCTTCTAGGTTTCCGACACATTATCATTCATTTATTGATTAGGTGTTGCTACCGCTGCTCACACCTAATTAAGTGCTTTTAAATCGATCTTTTTCAGGCAGGTCCGTTTCTTAGGTCAAGTTTCCTGGGATGGTTTAATGACAGGTTGCCAATTGTTAAATTCAGCGTCACTAGAAGGCTGTGATTTAGGAATGAGCACCATCGACGAGGTGTTGGTTTCCTTGACCATAGTTCCAGCTTTTCCGAAATCGCGGATCGATGACCGCGACTGGGTCACATTTTATTATAGCCTCTGATGAATGCAATGCTCTTGAGGCGGAATCAGACGAGAACTTGCAGTATTGTAAACTGATGCACGCGGGGGTACAGACTCGCGACACAAAGCAGTTGGGGAACCAACTAATCAGGTGAAACAAACAGTTATATGCTTGAACAAGCTAGCCCAATCCTGCACATAACACCCGTCTTGACTAACTGGTCAATGAGTGAACCGATTCTTCTTCTAGGCTGGACTAAATAGCACGGATTGGCGTAGCATACGTCGTTGATTAGGCTCAGTTCCATGCGTAGGCGCCGCTATCCAGGTGGTACGTCTGATCACCTACTATAGTTTCTGTTTCGTCAGTAGGTTGATGAAAATGACAAGTCCAGTTTGGTATTCCTGCATGAGGTTTCTTCACGCACAGGCAATCACCTGTTATAAGATACAGCGTGCGTGCAGCTTGATGGTGCCTGAAGGTTAGCTCTGCTTCAATGTTCCGTTTCTCGTTGTGTGGTGATTGGTTCAGATCGTCGAGGGTAGCGCTGACACTCCGCCAAGATGGGCCTTGCGTCGTATGGCCCCTGTGGAAATTCGTCAGTTATTTCCAATATACTTTCCTCCTGTTTTACTCAATTCTTGCTTAAGTGTATCTACAAATACCCAGCCGTTCTTTTTTCACTACGAATGGCACCTTGGAATGCGTATGCGCTGGATAGTGTGCAAGTTGTAAGAGTCAGTAAATCCACGGGAAATGAATTGTAAGCAGTTATTGGCAATATTTGTTGAGAGCACACCAAATTCTGGAACAGTAAAACGGTAGGAGTATCTCCATACTTCACTTGAACGACTAGTAAGCATACCTGAGAGCTATGAACTTCACACACTGATTACCGGTGTCCTTTATGGAACTGACCTTTTCCCAGAGAGTTTTAAGGAACACATCCCTTTCAGGTTAGATTAGACGATCAGCAATTACCAATAAGACACGCGTCATCTTTCGAAGCTCTCACTATGGGTGTCCAAGGAATGTAATGGCTGACCAGCGTTGACTTTCTGTAATCGTTTCCAATGAAACTGCATCTGTTTTTACTGAAAGTAGGCTCACAAAATTTCGGAACACTTGTGATAACGATTGATACAACAAGGCCTTCGTCGGAGAAGGGCGCTGCCGCAGTGGGGCGAAAATAGTATTTTAGAAAACCTAAATCGTATGTTAATGGGATGTTAACCTGACATTGTAGTCTGTTTGTCATGCGGCTATGGGTACTGTAATTGAAAAACAAAGTCCGGTGTGCAGTGTAAACCTGCCGTCGTGTGCCAATCGATGGAAGATCTTGAAAACAAGATTGAACCCTTCTTTCTTGGTTTGGTTGTTGTCAGCGCGCGCGGAACATGTATTGCTGCGTCTTGATGTCCATCCGGGATGCGGTGCAGGATGGCACCACCAGTGCGGCTCATCGACACTAACGACTACTGGTGATCCGGGACTGTAATTTGCCATTAGACCAGCTGATAACCTTCGCTGAATGCATGTAAAGGTTTTCTGACGCTGGATGTCCACAAGTGCAAATTGAGGCTCTGAGTTGGTGCATCTGTGGGAAAAGGTCGTGATTATGCTTAAACAAGCCTCAAGAAGAGTTAAACGAGACTTTGTTCCGGAGAGTTGGCATTAATCTGATGCCTTTTGTTTTGTATGGGTCGCGCCGACGACCGCAGCCGTCGATAACGATGACAAGGTGAGCGATATTTGGCATCACAGGCTTGCACGTTTCCAGTGTGTACGAAATCCATATTAATGTATCGTGGCGAATATTTAGCTTAGACGTACGCAGTGATCTCCAACGGTGGGGTTTATGACGTATATATCATCCAAGTGTGTCATAGCAAGCTGTACTCCGGAACGAATAGCCTCCATCATTTGCTGAGCTATCGCCCAAGTGCATCCAACCCCGAAGTGTAATCGACTGCAGTGCTACAGGCGTCAGTGTAATGACGGTGAGCGATTCCTCTACCATCATCTATACGTGTGCAACAAAAAGCTCGATTTTAGAAAATTCAATTTGAGCGGAACAGTAACAGCAACATGTTCCCACAATGACTGTTAATTCGGCGTAATTGTTGTACGAACAACGTTTGACGAATAATAGTGTTCTGTGGAAGTTCCGTGGCTGTTCTCGAGGCACTTTTCCAAAAGCTTCGTCTCTTTAGATCCATCCTCCCTGAGTTTGCTTTCCGTGTTATCTAAACTCAGAAAGTCGGACACAATGATACTGACCACAGTACTAGTAAGCATTAGGTGTGCGCCTGTGACGAGTATATCTGAACAGCTGTTCTATGTTGTGTGTCTGAAGTGAGCTGTACACAGATTTGGTCATCGCTTTGGATCATATTAGTGTTTTGCCTCAGCATCAGCACCTATCCGCATTTTCGAGTGGGTCTATTCGTGATGCCCGGGTTCGACTCATTTCTTGATAACAATCCAGTGTGGATCTCTGTACCTTTCAGGGAAACTAACCTTGAAACAACAATAAGGTCTTTGACCTGGTCATTTTCGAGCGTATTAGGCTGGGTGGAGTCCTTCAATAGCGATACCGGCATATTTTGTTGAATCATTCTCATGGAACTAAACAGTTTGAAAACACGAATCGTGCTTTGAAGATTGGGCCGAAAACCCTGCTGAGATGTTTCCGCTTCGTCGGTCAGTTTTGGCTAAAACGTAATTATAGTGTTTTTCATACTTTTGTGAAGCAAGTTTCCTCAAAAGAACACGTGTGCGAGCGTCACCAACGAGGCTGCTCCCACCGACCATCAACGAGTCCTCGAGATTCGAAAATAAGGTTATCGTCACTTTGGTAGTGAAATTGTGTGATAATTTGCACGAACTTGTCCGACTTCGGAACTAGTGAGTTTGTAGCTATTGAATTCAGCGACATGTGTCTTGTTAATATATCGAGTAAAGGGTGCTGTAGTGGCTCAGACTCTGTTGTCCGGACTGAAGAATTCCAGGCAGGTCATGATATACAGTAGCAATTTAGTGATACCCGTGTCTACTGCATATGCCTTTAAAGCTGAATGGAAACGCGCCAAATCCGAACTTCCTACTTTATGAACTATCACGCGTGAGGGCAGAGCTGTGACGCAAATCAGTAGGGTAACCAACCAATCATGTGTGGTGGAACACAGTCACCTATTGGGACGAACTAGACCAACCATGAACCTATGTAACACTCGTGTTGACTGACAACCAACTCAAGGCTTAGGCGATGTAAACCCTGTGTGGAATACGACTCCAGAGTGAACAGATACAAACTGGGAAGATCACACAGGTTGATCACCGTCGGTAATTCTTCCAGGCACACATCCACGAGGAAAACTTGAACTGGAGGGTTTGATCAACCGGGTATGAGCACAAGTAGTTCCCTATCGAAGTTTTACTGCTTTAAGATCAGCCTTCGACAGCATAGTTGGGTAATTAACCATCTCTCCATCATGGCACACTGTGCGTTTACGGACAACGGTTATTCTCCCTTTGATATTTTCTTTTCAGAATGTGTATTTGCACACCAAATATCGTAGATCCCTGACCACGGTCTTGTTACATATGCACTGAAATGAATCAGTGGAAAGCCCCAGTGGAAAGCAATATAAACTCGCAGTCAGTATTGCAGGCTGTGAATTTATGGACTTCTTTTTCCTTTGATGTTTCGAATGATCGGGAAAATTTTTCACTGGCTGGAAAATAGTTTATCCAGTGCCAAAAGAGACAGAGAATCCTTCAACAAACCGGGTTGAATATATCCAACAGGTACTTCCTTGCGGGTTTTCCACTATCGCAGCTGCTACACTGGCATACAAAGTTTATGCCCACGCGTGACCGTCAGGACCGCATATCAAACATCGTCCCATCTGTTGTAGTTGAAATCGTGTAAACTTGACGGGTCGGTTACTCTGCACTAATTGTCCTTGTAATAATCGGTTGATGTCAAGTCCCCGCAATCATGCAAAATAAATTATTTTAACAGGAATCAGCGTACGGGTAAGCTGCCGTTCGTGTCGGACATCGATTTTGGTGTCCTCGCAAAAGATACTTTTCAGGAAGGCGAATTGTTCGCAACACACAATGTTGTGACCATGAATATGGATACAGGGCGTCTGTTGTTGTAAACCCCAGGAAAGCTGACAAAAGGCACGTACTTCGGAAGCTTTTGCGTTTAAGCTAAAATGAGATCTTCAGACATTTGCAGTGGTTATTAACTGAGATTTCTCCTCCGAATGTGCAAATAGGGCAGCTCAGTTTAGCCGTTGTGGACTATAGTGGATTTCAAGCAAGTCGATCACCAAAACCGACAGAATTCGGCTTGCGTATGTCAGATGTCTTGTCACAATACCGTGATGTTGACCATTTTGTTCACTATTTGCTCCATATTTTTGTTCTCGACGTCCACCTTGTATCTACCCAGAAAATCGAGGAACGTGAAGTAATAACGCATGGCACCCATAAGTTATCGGTGGACGCATCAGGTGAGCACCAAGATGAATCAGAGGAGTTGGAAGTACGCAAACGCTCCGGAGATTCCAAGGATTAGAACCTCTATCGATTTTTTTATTGTTCTGTTGATTAGCCTGGGCGATACCGGTGTGTGTTTCCATGTTGTTTCTCTCACTTGTGTCTGTCGCTCAGCTTAGTGTTTCAGAATAAAACTCGTTTTATCTTTGTCACCTATCGGTTATGAAACTGGGCGAAAGAGCAGGCCAGTCTGATAATAATCCGATGTCGATCCTTCACGGATGATCTCACTTAGAAACCCGCCACCCATAAGGTTACTGAAAACTCTTCGAAAGCAACCTTATGAGTAGCATGTTGCGTCTAGACAGCACGTTATGATATTTCGAATATCTGCCGAACTAAATTATGAAGTCGCCTTCATGCAGCAAATCCAGTTGGATGATATCATAGGCGAGAAGTCCAACTGGACCTCAATTGAGTCCCCCTTTAAAACAAAATTAGTTTGCAGATGAGAGTTTTTAGCAACCTTGTTGGCATCTATCTGTGTGACTGCATTTGGTTTATGAATGTTTCCTGTTGCGGCTCCCCGTACCTGAGTGGTGATGACTACGATTTCGCGGTCGGCAGTCACTGTGTTGGCGGTAAACTGACTGTGAACTCAAATACATGTCCCACACCATGTCTTACTCACTTTTACAACAACACAAACGTCGGCACGGTTCTGTTGTTAGGACTACTCTGATTGAGTATATTTAGATTAGATTTAGATTTGGGTAAGAAGCGCTGGGGAAAGTGCCGCTAATTAGAGATGGTAGTCACCTGCAACAACGCGGCACCACGTCCACATGTAGGTCTGGATACCCGCATACGACTGACGCGATGTTAAAAGTATTTTCATCGTACAGCCCGATGATGCGTAGGTTTCCGGGCACTCCACACCCAATATGTCATCGCCCGTCAGTGCTTCTTGTATCCAAATTGAATTTCCGATTGAACAAGTGCTTAACAGAACGTTGGGTCACATGCGGTGCGAGATGGACCAAGTGGTTGGAGCGCGAATTTACTGACCAGAAGGTCCGTGGTTCGAACCCGACCTCTGCCACTCGACTCCCCCTGTCTAGGCTTGGGCGACCTGGCAGTATCCCAGCCCTCGTGCCTACGTGTGGCATGGCAGCTAGGCACCGAAAGTGTGCTACAGCTCAACGATTAATTAATTTAATTTAAATGGGTCACATGCGGCTGGACCTGGTCCCTGTGCCATTGCCATGGCCTGCAACTGCTTTAAAAAGTTTTATCCACCAGGATAATTTAACTTTCAGCTCACCACCTCTTAGAAAATCTGAAATTGGGCATGTACTCGGCGAAATGGTAAGTAGTACATATAGAGGAAGTACACTAAGCACGAATGTGTGCGGAGTGCATCACTCACCGAGTTTTGCTTAACGGGATATCGGGACAGTTCGGGTACCATAGAATTCCGGTTTGCCTCAGTTCGCATGAGCAGAAGTTTGTCCTTAAGCCGAATGCAGGAATCGGATATGGCGTACGATGAAATCGGGAATATTAACCGATAATTTACTGCATATGTCAGCGCTTTCTGGAGATTCTATGTTATCTCTCTGAACAGGAGGCCCAGGAATATGACAATGAAAACGTACCTCGATGCAGGAGAACATACAAAGTAACGAGTTTACGAATAAGGTTCAGATGGCGTTGCCCCCTTAGCCTGAAGACACCAAAAGATATTCGGTTATTTTTGCCGAACGTGAAGCGACCAGCTGCGATCATTGACTAGGGGTAATTCGCATCAGTAGGTCTTGAAAGATCATAAGCGATAACAAACTTCCAACAAGGTCACAAGTGCGCTTACCTCAACTGATGGAAGAGAGAATATCTTAAGTGTTCTCGACATTAACAGCAAATTCGTTCAATCCACTATGTATTTCCATTCGAGTTTCTGGACTTCTATGATCACATCTAACTCCAATATCATCAGCATAGCTATATGAATAGGATGGTAGACGAACAGCTGAGGAAAACGGGCAACTAATAGTTTCTTGTAAAATGCCTGTTTGTGTTGGTATTGCTGAGTTTTGCCTACTCAGGCATGTGATCAAATATTGTTCGTTGCATCCATCGGCAGCACTCCACGGCTGATGCTTCCATTAGCTCAGCAGCGTAAACGGGTGAGTGAGGCTCAGTAACAATGGGGAACCAAAATTTGTGTAATTCACATAAATTGCATGAGTGATTAGCAATGCGTTTTCATTGGTTCCTTTCAAAGTGCTGAACATGACAAACATTTTTGGGACTTTTTCTCACCCTATTTCCAAAAAAACCCATTTTCGGATCCAGCGGTCATAGGCGTATCGATCGGCTAGGGGA
Source organism: Opisthorchis viverrini (assembly GCF_000715545.1). Lineage (NCBI taxonomy): Eukaryota > Metazoa > Platyhelminthes > Trematoda > Opisthorchiida > Opisthorchiidae > Opisthorchis > Opisthorchis viverrini. The sequence goes on along the minus strand of NW_008751999.1, from coordinate 191,969 downwards.
TTCCACCTCAAAGGCAAGCAACGGGGTTTTACCGGAATGTTTTTCACAAACTCCCATTGTGGATGGTCGAATTGGAGAACTTCATACTTCCTAGCCTACTAAGTAGCACTGCTTCTGAAGCCGTCCTATGACTTCACTTATTGTTAACTTGTATTCCTTTGCTCAACTGGCGCCATTCAGCCAAACACGTGCTTGTTGCTGGTTGAAACTCATTGGAATATTCGAATCTTTATATCGATCGATGTGTACGGAGTGGAGAGTGCATCACTGATTCAGTCGGAGTTATCCTCAGCACTCTGATGGATGCGTATAACGTCACCGTGATCTCGCACTCACAATGCGTACAGCATTCGACCGAAATCGGTGACACTCATCACCTTAAGCCAACTGTCTATTCTAAGTATGCTCCGACTTTGGTTTTCTGCATAGCGTATCCTCAGAATAATAATATATAGTAGCATTCTCGCATGGGATGCCAGATCCACGTGGAGGTATTAGCTTATTGTTACCGGTAAAATGAATTCGACAGTCATCAACTGGTTCCAAGTGATCTTGAAAGTAGAAAGTTTCTTCATAACCTGCCACTCGCAAGCACTAAGAAACATGTCAACGTTCAGTTATCCCTGCCCAATGTGCCGATTTTCGGACGGATTCATAAGGGAACCATTTCGTCCGAATTCCAACCCAGAACATCGGACACGAGAACACTCTATCAAGACAGCTTATCATTCCAGGTGGTGTCCCTGTGCCAGACTAGACGTATGAGAACGCCGATGGTGCGCCAAATGGAACAGGTGTGAACACAGCAATAATACACTCAACTGTATCCATGGTAAATAAATGAAAACATTTTGTATCTGGCCGGATTGTGTGTGGACAGATTTTGTAGAACAGGAATGTTATTTCTTGGTAGAGGGTTACCTAACGAATATAGGATAGTATGGTCATGTGAATTGATTTGGAAATCACTACATTGAAATAAACCATGACTCTTCAAGCCCCCTGATTTACTGTGAGTTGGGGCCGCAATTAAGCTTACCTGCCTCGGATAACCAATGAGTCGATTTGATAGATCCAATGAACGAGGGAAATACTGGACGGCTGAACTCCCCGTTCTTTAAACAGGGACCTATACTTCGAAAAGAGAAACTATTGAGTGTGCAAATCGATGTAGTAACCCGTTTGGAGGCAACCCTGCTACGCTAAATGCACATAGAATCATTTGCAGTATCTTGGGTGGCGTGAAATTGTCGATCAAACCACCGAAAGGTTACGTGCTTTTTGGTCAATAACACGCGTAGAACTGGTGGCAAACGCATAGTGCTTTTTTCATTGTGTGAAACAAAAGTGTGGATATATTTTTCTTTGACCCTAGAGACGCCATCCGTAACGCGACCGATGTTTTTGACTCCGAAATTTTTTACTCCTTAATGCAAATACCACCGCCCAAGTTATACCTTATATGCACTCCGGGATGCAAGTGGCCTTTTCGGCTTAAGCTAATTTCGTTTCCCAAGTAACGAAGTCCGACTAAAGTCCATAGTATATTCTGTGGCGCTCTGTCCATCAATAAATGATCAGTAAAACACAGAACATCGACATGTGCGGACGGTCAGACAGACCACTACAGTGCATTGTGGAGTTCGATTAGAAGAGTTTGCACTTTGTTGCACAGTTTCGAAGAATTTTAAAGCTATACTAAAAAAAACATGAAGCGCCAACTTTGGGTTACGATGTATCTACACATTTCGCCAAAGATGGTGGGACTTCTTTCAAGTCCATGAATGTTTGCTTTTGCGGTTAAGGGTAAACGCCTTTTAAACATTATTTGCACATCTTGTCGTGGTAAGACGGGAGAAAACATTGAAAAGTTTCAGACCGTGCAAGGTATTCCTCTTCTTGTCTTTTTCGGTACCCAGATAGCGCACAGTCCGAAGTCGGTAGCGCTGCTACATCACCACAGTGATAAGCTTAGCAGTAACTTCTAAAAGTAGCTTAACGGAACAAATCGTGCAACTCAAGATCAGTGATACGAAAATGAGATCCTCCGAAAGCCTGACGAAGAGGTGGGACGATTAGGCTCGCAGAATTATGTATAGCACTGTCACACAAGCAGGTGTGAGGTTGTTTTGAACCAACGTTAGTCTGTATTGCTTCCCAGTTATTGGAAAGTTACTTGAGGATGCTCTCCTTCCGACCTAAATCACGGAGCCGAGCATTGTGCTTGGGAATGTCGGCACATTCTACTGGAGTCTCATTCGTGAGCGAAAGTGTCGAACAAAGAATTGGTACCGTCTTATATGCGAGTTACGGAGACATTTCTTCTTATTTCTGATGTATGTGATTTGACTGTGCGGACTACCCTAAACAAAGAGTCCGACTGTTGAACGAATGACTGAATGTTTTATGGCGACAACCACGCACTAGTATCCACAAAATGAGGGAACGCTTTCATTTGGAATGATGCGGTGACTTCAAACAGACTCTTAAGTGTAATTTTTCTACTTGTCAAGGTGAATTAAAAGCAAGAAAGACACTGACATTACTGTTGTACCTCCTGAACACATCCATACGTGTGTTTGTTGGTGAATTGATTGTAACGTAATTTGGTTGGTTATCAGGTGACAAGCACTAACAAATGTCTGTTTTACCAGAATGATGGTGATTACAAAGTTATGTGCACTTGATAAAAATGAATACAATGCAAGAAGAGAATAAGCCAAAAAGTGACCTATTGTTTGAAGACAACTTTTGAGAGTTCCTGAGTGAAGTTCCGGACACTGGACGTGCCTTCTCTGTAATATAGCTGCTACACGTGTTCTGTAGTTACCCGTGGAGACCTGTGGAGCTCACCTGACTTCCTGTACGTGTGTGTGTGTTTGACCGAGTTTCATACCCGTTTATTGTGTGCAGTGTTTGGTTTGATAATTGCACGAACCTGAATACAACTTGACCTGATGTGGTTGAAGTTCGTAAGCCTGGCGCGTGACACAGGTGGCATAAACAAAAATCGATGGGTTACTGTAATGTACATGTTTTCGACTAAGGTTGCAAGTGGGACAGGATTTGTTACGTGATTTGAGTTTGTGGCGCTTGATCCAGTGTGTGGCCACTACAAATACTCTCCCCCTAGCGAAGGAGAAAAGTAGGCGTTGATTAAACGGTAGGTGATGTTAACCTGTGACAAAATGGTCCGGCCATTGGATGTATCTGCCAGAGCGGGTGATGCGTTGATTATCTGAATGGGTGGCAGGCGAGACAGGTGGAGACGTTGGAGGATGTGATAAATTTGTAAAACTAATCGGTGTTTTCAGTCGGTGTAGGAGTACTGGATTCCATAAGATCAGTGAATGCCAGTTTAGGGCGTTCATTGGATATGGTAGCAGGTTTGTCGAGTAATTGGACAGTGAAGTGTTTTTCAGAACGGGGGAAAACACAAAAAGAACCATCGCGCTTAACGGAACAAATCGTGCAACTCAAGATCAGTGATACGAAAATGAGATCCTCCGAAAGCCTGACGAAGAGGTGGGACGATTAGGCTCGCAGAATTATGTATAGCACTGTCACACAAGCAGGTGTGAGGTTGTTTTGAACCAACGTTAGTCTGTATTGCTTCCCAGTTATTGGAAAGTTACTTGAGGATGCTCTCCTTCCGACCTAAATCACGGAGCCGAGCATTGTGCTTGGGAATGTCGGCACATTCTACTGGAGTCTCATTCGTGAGCGAAAGTGTCGAACAAAGAATTGGTACCGTCTTATATGCGAGTTACGGAGACATTTCTTCTTATTTCTGATGTATGTGATTTGACTGTGCGGACTACCCTAAACAAAGAGTCCGACTGTTGAACGAATGACTGAATGTTTTATGGCGACAACCACGCACTAGTATCCACAAAATGAGGGAACGCTTTCATTTGGAATGATGCGGTGACTTCAAACAGACTCTTAAGTGTAATTTTTCTACTTGTCAAGGTGAATTAAAAGCAAGAAAGACACTGACATTACTGTTGTACCTCCTGAACACATCCATACGTGTGTTTGTTGGTGAATTGATTGTAACGTAATTTGGTTGGTTATCAGGTAGGTGACAAGAACAAATGTCTGTTTTACCAGAATGATGGTGATTACAAAGTTATGTGCACTTGATAAAAATGAATACAATGCAAGAAGAGAATAAGCCAAAAAGTGACCTATTGTTTGAAGACAACTTTTGAGAGTTCCTGAGTGAAGTTCCGGACACTGGACGTGCCTTCTCTGTAATATAGCTGCTACACGTGTTCTGTAGTTACCCGTGGAGACCTGTGGAGCTCACCTGACTTCCTGTACGTGTGTGTGTGTTTGACCGAGTTTCATACCCGTTTATTGTGTGCAGTGTTTGGTTTGATAATTGCACGAACCTGAATACAACTTGACCTGATGTGGTTGAAGTTCGTAAGCCTGGCGCGTGACACAGGTGGCATAAACAAAAATCGATGGGTTACTGTAATGTACATGTTTTCGACTAAGGTTGCAAGTGGGACAGGATTTGTTACGTGATTTGAGTTTGTGGCGCTTGATCCAGTGTGTGGCCACTACAAATACTCTCCCCCTAGCGAAGGAGAAAAGTAGGCGTTGATTAAACGGTAGGTGATGTTAACCTGTGACAAAATGGTCCGGCCATTGGATGTATCTGCCAGAGCGGGTGATGCGTTGATTATCTGAATGGGTGGCAGGCGAGACAGGTGGAGACGTTGGAGGATGTGATAAATTTGTAAAACTAATCGGTGTTTTCAGTCGGTGTAGGAGTACTGGATTCCATAAGATCAGTGAATGCCAGTTTAGGGCGTTCATTGGATATGGTAGCAGGTTTGTCGAGTAATTGGACAGTGAAGTGTTTTTCAGAACGGGGGAAAACACAAAAAGAACCATCGCTGTAAACGCGGTTTAACGCAATCGTAACGCATAAACACATGGGAACAAGTTGCAAGGTCTGAGGTGATGTAAGATTGTTTGTTCGGTGTCAGCAATAAATAATAGCGTAGTGAAGGTATGTGAGCCTTTAAATAAGCTACGCAAGTGGCAGGGTCGGTAGGAGATTGAGGGTTTGAGGTGAAAAATTGGCCTGGGATACGGAATCATGCCAAAAACTAATTTTGCTGGTGAGCAACGCATGGAAGCACAAAGGATTGTGCGCCAATGTAGGAGTACCAAGGGTAACCAATCAGACCAGTTAGTGGAGCTGTTTTTTTTACTCGCAAATCGGTCTTCAAGTGTAAGTAAAATTGTTCGACTAGACCATTTTCTTGAGGATGTTATGCCGTGGTGCGAATGCGTGTGCATTCTAGCAGTTCCGTGAGGCGTTGAAATAGATGGGATTCCAGTTGGGAACCACGGTCGGTCGTTATAAACGAAGGAACCTCGAAATCGGTAATCCCGAGCGATAGGCTCGGTAGAAATATCGCAAATGAGGATAGCTTGAGGCCATCGTATAAAACGATCAACACATATGAGAAGATAGGAAGAACTGTTCGATATCGGTAGTGGGCCGACTATATCTAGATGGACATGGTCGAATAGTGAGTCTGGTTTGGAGAAAGTGTCACTGGGTGAGTGAGTATGCCGGATAATTTTGGAACGTTGGCATCCTAGGCACGTTTTCGTCCATGAACGTACGTCTTTGTTCACGTAAGTCCATACAAAATCCTGGGGAATGAGTTTACCAGTCGAACGTATATCGGGATGTAAGACGTTGGGTAAAACATCAAAAACGTGGCGCAACATTGATAGGTGGAAAGCCGGTGTCGGGTATGGAGTGTATTTGGTGCAACTTGTAGTGGCACGTTTGAGGTGTAATGAAGACTCGCTTGGTGGCGAAGTGATAAGCTCATCTGTCTGTTGTTTAGCTATAATTAGGAGATCTATGGTGGGTGTTCGGAAGAGTGATTCTATAGCTGGACATGATAAAGCGTCAGCAACGATGCTAAATTGCCCTGAAACGTGGTGCATATCATTGGTGAATAGAGATAGAAATCAAGCTGACGTATTTCGTACTAGCAACTAAAATGTCCTCTAGGTAAGCGAACACAAATGGTAGACCAGGTAATACTTGGTATGTGAAACGCTGAAAAGCTTTGGCTGCATTACGAAGGCCGAAAAGCGTGCGTAAAAGTTAGAATAATCCGAACCGAGTGGTAATATCAGTTTTATGAGCGTCGTCTGGATGTATAGGGATATGGTGACAAGCTCGGAGAATGTCAACATGGGAAAACAGTGCATCTAATTGGAGAAGAAAAACCATGTAGGTGTGGGATGGGGTAATGGTCAGGTATGGTCACATTGTTGAGTGCTTGGTAGTCACCGAAAGGACGCCAGCCATTCTAATAATGTTTTCTTACGTACCATCTGGAAAGGTGAAGTCCACGCGCTTTGAGAAGGTCTGATGATGCCTAGTTGAAGCATATGCTGAAATTCATCCTGGGCAATCTGTAACCTTTCAGGGGCCAAACGAATTGGACGTGTAAAACAGGAGGGCCGCGAGTGTGAGTGTAGTGAAACTAGGCGTCTGGATGATAGGGATATGGTGACAAGCTCGGAGAATGTCAACATGGGAAAACAGTGCATCTAATTGGAGAAGAAAAACCATGTAGGTGTGGGATGGGGTAATGGTCAGGTATGGTCACATTGTTGAGTGCTTGGTAGTCACCGAAAGGACGCCAGCCATTCTAATAATGTTTTCTTACGTACCATCTGGAAAGGTGAAGTCCACGCGCTTTGAGAAGGTCTGATGATGCCTAGTTGAAGCATATGCTGAAATTCATCCTGGGCAATCTGTAACCTTTCAGGGGCCAAACGAATTGGACGTGTAAAACAGGAGGGCCGCGAGTGTGAGTGTAGTGAAACTAGGAATGTTTCGTGTTCAGCTGGTGAAAATAGTGTTTGGTGAGATCTGGAAATTCACTAGGCAGTGCATCATAAGGTGAATCGCCACTCCTAGAAACTGTTGCTGGATAAATTGATGGTAAAATGATATATCGTCCTCTAACAGATAGTAGAGTGTGAGCGTCGATGAGATGTTGCTATTAAATTGGAATCAACGGCTTATAAGTGGGATAAAGCTTCCAACTAAAAAACCGTGGCAAATAAGAGCACTAGGTGAGCAAACATTTGGTCATGTGACTGGCCTTCATTCAGAGGCACATGAACTAAGCCGCACTAATCAGCTTCCAGCGGATTTCGCACTTTGATGGTCATTTTGCTACTCTGGGATAGGTTTCATTGGGTGAATTTCCCTCCTCGATCAGGACAGCTGGGTTTATTAGTCTCCCTCGGAGAGCCGAAGCTATACTACCGGTCAGTGACTCAAATTTAACAATCTGCCGTTTTCTATCAGGTGAATAGCACTCGAGAACCTTAGAATTCACGTGTTCCTAGAGGTGACAGCGATGGCAACTTCATGATAAATGCGATGACAAATAAGCTTACCTGGCCAGCATAAGGTGCAGACAACTGTGAGCTTCAGCCTCCTGCTTGGTATCTGTCACAATAAATCCAGAATAATCACAGTGCTGTAAGTTTTCAACGAAGGGCTTCCGTTCCGTACTGGCAGACTAGTGAGGCCAAGCAACGACACCCTATAAATTGACCATGAGCTTCCGTGTAGGCTGCCGTGATGCAAGTGGGCATAGCACTAGCATTCAACTGCTGGTAGCTAAACAAGTGGACGATTACCTTACCCTGTGGAAGCATAAGGTACCAAAAACACGGGTTACTAACGCAGTTATTCAACCATCCTTGGCGAAGTACTGAAGCGCTGGGCCTCTTTCCAGAGACGTCATTTCGGGGTTTACAAGAATTTCACGAGATCCGTAGGCGTTGGCAGATTCACCCTCGTGTCACCCTAAGGCGTCAGCTGGATGCAGAAAACGGAATCCCATGAACAAGTGTATTAGAATGTTCTTCACAGAGTAGAGATATGCACAGATGTGCTTTACACATCGTAAGGAGAAAGCTACTATAAATACTATAAACAAACATATAAACACCACTTAAGCCGTTTTACTGTGAGCAACTTCGCCCATTTGGACTTGACAGCTAGTCCAGCGAGTAATAACATCACGAACCACGTATGACAGATATCCGAATTTTGAAACCAAACGCGGCCAAAGATACACAATATCAATTGGCTGTAACAAGAGCGAAGCTAAAATTCTTTGCCTCCCTCGTTTGGTATGGATTTGGCAATAATTGCGCCAGGAGACAAGGAGAGCAGCTTCATGTGAAAGCTAATATGAACCAACTTAATTTTTGCCTGGTAGATTGTTCCGGTGTTGACGGATAACCAAATGTCAAATCGTCTTGTACTTTAAAAGGTGTTACACCGCTTGTAGATATCTGCGCCTAGGCGCGCGCAATTTGAATACGAAATAGAAGACGCGAAAAATGTTTTAGTGGCATTGAGCAAGTGAAATTCATGCATCAGAATTGAAAAAAAGCTGGCGTCGCGAATGTTGTTTTGGGAATATCCACCTCTGCTACTGGAATTTGTTGGCAGGTTCACACTGGGTCCCTCGTAATGAGGACAAGCGCACATTCCAAACTGTCGTTTACGCCCTAGATGTGTTGTAACGAGTGGATTCCGGTATTTCAGTCTTATTAAGTACAATTTATTCATCACATGGACACCATTAACTCGAATTCCGTTTAGAAATCATGCATAACGGTGATACTTAAGGGTCGCCAGACATCGCCTTGGAGTTGATAGTTCCATGAAGCGACAACCCACCGGTGAATTTCGTTTGAAGATGCGATCTACTCCCGTTGCGGCAAGATAAGCGGTAATGGCCCTCAACTCATTCCTGATAAGCTTTTATGACCCATCCGCGTGTTTATAATCCGATACCTTAACTGATGCGGACAAAATCTGCAACGCACTTTCTACATACCCTACTTGTTTGATGGCAGGGACTGAGGTCCTAGTAAGTTTTCTTTCGTGTATGGCATCTGAATCACATGTGACTTGCTTCAGAATTTAAAAATGGCTGCACACGTCAGCATGGACTGTTTTCCTTCTCAAGATGAATTCAAAAGTTGAGGAATGGAAGTCACCTCACTGTTTGCATTGCGTTCTCATGGGTGACTTATACATCGTGTGGTGATTTGTATTGATCCAATCCACAGGCTGTTTCTCGTCTATGCTAAGATCGAATTCACTCGAGCTATATGAACAATTATAGGAAGAGGGAGTATATTATGGTTGTGTGAGAAGTCCCCATTACTCTTGAAAGAAATTAATATAGAATACTGGAGTAGAAATGTAGGGTGGCCGTCCTGAATGCTGTGAGTTCTTTGAAGACCGCCATCCGGTAAGGTGCTAAAACGCCAGAAAGACTGCTGGGCTAAATGGAGATTGGAAAAAAATTGAATTGCGCTGGTTGTGAAAGTGTGGTTTTACTGACCAGCAGTGAGACCATTTCCAGGATTTGGGACCAAACACCTTATAAACTCGCGAAAGCTACTCACTCAGAATTGCCGACGGGGATTAAATATCTGTAGTTGAGGCTAGCAACGTTATCTAACCTCTGGGTGGGACGAATTTGGAATAGACTTCACCTTTCTAGATAAACAGAGATGTTCGAGTTACTTTTAAGGTAACGTTTGCATATGATGTATTCTGTCTGCAATATGTGGTCAAATGATAATTGCCTCGAATTGCCATGGGAAAGTCAGGACAACAATATCGTGCCCTCAGCTAACTGCCGGAAGTGGATAATAGTATGGTAGCACAGCGGGAAAGCGGTCGAGCCCAATACGGATGTCATTCATTCGCTTTCTGCCCTAGACAGTGAGTCGAAATGGGTATAGCTAAGGAGCGGAAAACCTAGACTAGTGAAAACAGAAATAATATGAACACTTTTGAAGGATCGGAGCAACAAAAGAGAATGACATCGAATTTGTCGAAACAGATAGTGACAGCCCAACCAATGAATTGACTTATGGAGACTAAATATACTCCTGTAATTGGTTCTTATACTGATCTTTAGGCAACTCAGCCTAATCACATATGATGGTCATGTATTGGATTTACAACCTTATTGATTGAAGACCGAAAAGGTTCGTCTGTCAACACGTTTTTTTGAAGCACAACGCAACAAATCTCGCTAGTGAAACACGACAGGTATGTTAACACGACCTAGTTCATTAGTGGTTATTTTTAGCCTGTTTGACTTTTTTTTTACTTAGGTGGACATATCGTTTGCACTAGAGCGACCGTGTTGCCACCTCTGAACTTCCATTACTCTGACAAGACTAGCCCAAGATACGCTGCATTTATCGGAGGAAATTTGTATGGATTTGCTCCTCATTTTGGTTAGTTATTATTGGGCGAATCCTGTACGAACATGATCTACCGCTTAGCAAAATATACCCCATTACCACCAACTACGGTCAAATATGACCCACTGTTGAGACTGAAATCCGCTAATTTGGTCATTAGTGTGTAACTTATGGTTTGTCATGTCATTTATGTCAAGTTTGTTCAACCAACACAAATTCGTGTGAGTACAGAGTACAACTACACCTGTCTGTGATCATTTATAAAAGGCATGAAAGTTGTGCCACGTTTCAGGAGATCCTAATAAGTCATGTTTTATTCGCTGATTCGGACAATGCAAGATATTTTCTCTATGAAGAGTTCCTGCTTAGGCATGCGGTCACATTCGAACATAATGCTCACTGTATGGTCAATGTTCCTCTTATCATTTGAGTGACTTCGCGCTACACTAATAAGGTATGAGGAGTATTTCTGGTCCCGAGGACAACTCGATTTAGCTCCTCATAGCTGAAAATAGACGATCCATAAATGAGTCTGTCCTTTTCGGACTGGAATGGAGGAGTTCAAGCTAGATGGTGTTACTATGACTTTTCAGATGGGATCGCTTCGCTTGAGCGTCCTGTACAGTGGTTACAACCTCATCGTATTAAATTGATACCCTGTACATTCTGTTGGTAATTTACCACTGGAGGGAAGCACGAGGTTCGAGTTCCACTCTTACTGGAGTTCATCAGCAGTGAATATCCATGGTGGTGCCTGTACTTTCCAGTACTCTCCCCTTTGGCGTGAGCTCATCAGAATTACTGCACCAGAACAGGGGCGACTGTTCAAACGATAATGATGTGCGTTCTACAAATCCCACGATCACCAAAAAACAATTCACTATATGTTCACTCATTTTCACTCACGAAAAACACCGGAGAGGGGCACTGAACCCAAGGTTACATCTTTAGCAGACCAGTGTTAATTTCTAACCCGGTTTAGCCCGTCGCCACCCGTCGTTCGCATCCTGATTTCACTCCAGATTACGTAGAGGACGGACAGTAACTATAAGAATACTGCTTCGTCGAAGGATCGCTTGGTAATTTGTCGGCACAACAAATGCAGTGGAGAAGTTCGGGCAACTTGTTGAACCAATCACACGAACTATCATAACGCACTCTTTGTAAGCTCATTTAAAAAGCGTGCATACCCGAGTAACAGACTGGCTGTCGGAGTGAACAAGTGTCCGCTGAGGGCATCAGAGCCCGATGCTGTGAGCGCAGTTGTATAATTGATTGGATACCGGCAAAACAACAAACAGCAAAAAACAAACACCGACAAAGCCAGTCTTGTATTTTCTGCACCCACTGTACACACATACTGGATGGCGGCATTATCGCTGTCGAAAATGGAATCAAAGATACCGCCAACTAACGTTGGTCTACTTATTCAAATTTATCTACTTTATATCTACTGTATGAGCCCAAGAAGTGAGTCTGTTGTACGGTCACATTGATTTGCTCCTGTTTTCTCCGACTGGTCACCATACTCATCGTCCACGCTTCTCTGTGCAGAATTGTTATCCCTGAGCTCACGGTTTCGCCTTTACTAAGTGAGAAGGAATGTCGCTGACCAGCTGACGTGACTAGTGCTGGTGACACTATCTAACGAAAACCAGGACTTTCAGCTTAACATTACAAGTAGTAGCGTGGTCAGCCGACGTCATTTGTGAAGCAACTGGATATACTTATGATGTACTGAAGTTCTGATAAATAGAGGCTCCTAGCTGACTCGAAGGTGGTTGAAAACGGGTCCCAGAACGGCAAGTTCTTTATACAAGGAATGTCTTCACCATAACAATAAGCGTAGTGCTCAAATGGCCACTGAGAAAATTACTACGCAAACGGTTTGCTCCTGACACTTTCTGACACCCCTTTCATTCACACATGTGGACAGTTAAAAACCGAATTTATCGTGCGCGACATTAGACAGTGTTCGCTGGAACTCAAGCTATCCGTCCTTTTCCGTCACTGAGCTTTTATCACGAGTTTGGACTAACCTAGTGTCCACTCCGTCAGGAACGCCAGAAATGGAAGACTGAGGGACTATTGTGGACCCCAGTGTTCCACGTGACCAGTTTTTAACAAGAACATTAAATCTAAATTCAGTAGGACATTGGAGAGCTCTTTCATTCCCTTTGGGGTTCACCTTCCCTGCACATACAGTGGTTCGATGGGTTCTCTGTGCTTGCACACCCAAAAAAGCTCCATCCGTTAGTCCAGCAACGTGCGACACTTTGACTTACCGAATGATAATGAAGTCAGCGCGTGCTGTCATGTTGTTTTGCCGACCGCGACCGGTTAGTGTGTGGTCAGCTTGTATGTGAGCAAGAACTTACCACAATCAATGTGGGTGAGAAATGGTGTTTCATGTAGCTTAACTCTGCAATACTCGAATGCGAGAAACTTGTCTACCTTTGCTTCACTGTGTGTCTTCGCACTCTACTCCCTCTTTGTCAAAAAAAATTCCATCTAGGTGACTCAATCTAGAAAGAGACAAGTAATACAAGCCCCAATTTTGTTACAGCATACATTGGAATCGTTAAAAAACAGCTTTGTCGAATTGAATTTGTTGCAACCAGAATCCTGCATATCTCAATACTTTCCAACATTTGATAAAAACTACTTACATCAAGTAACACTAAACGAAGAAAAAACTTCAGGATCTTCAGGGTTCTCAGAAAGCTGACAGATGACTAATAACACGGGAGAGTGTTATCTGTCCGAAGCCATAACACCCGGTTACCAGAATTACTGCGGAACATACTGGAAGCCTTGCGGAGGTCACTTGCTCGGAACTTAAAAGTGGTGACCATTTATTCGGGAAGTCTCTGAGGAAGCAACTAATCTTTGCTTCAATTTACACGGAACAGACGCAATCGCAAAACTGAAGTCTTGACTAAGCGGCACACAAGTGTAGCACCTTTTTGTTCAGACGCTCGATCAGACGATATTCCTATATTGGATATTACAGCATGAAGTGCTAAGTATCCGTTGTGTTGGGGCTCTCGATACGGAGCTCTGAGTCACGCATGGGTTTGAGGATCCCGAATATCAAATGGAAGAATTGGGTTCAGAAGCCTACGGCAAGCAAAATAGTACGACAAACAGTTGTCCCCATTCGTGACATCAACGAGTGCGCATGCCTGTCAGTGGTTGGCGCATCGCAATTTCAAGGTCCACAAACCAGGAAACAGCGATCCGAACGGCGGCTCCGCAATGTGCGTTGCGGTCGTCCCTCCCGAGGCCAGTTCCGTGATTCTGATTGGCAATGCGGCAATACGGATACTAAATATTGCTCGGTTGTAGACCCCTTCGGTGTCTAGCTGCCATGCCGCCAGAAGAAGGCACGAGGGCTGGGATTTTGCCCGGTTGGCGGAGCCTAGACAGGGGAAGCCGAAAGGCAGAAGTCGTGTTCGAACCACGGACATTCCGGTCAGTAACTTCACGCTCTAACCACCGAGCCATCTCGCCCCAATACGGATATTGCGACAGAACACATCAGAGCGGACCCGGCAATGGAGCACGAACACACAAGTGAGCGGGTCAGCGGCATCACACATGCTAGTATGCCAGTGTCAGACAGGACGGCCCTCGCGGTAAGGTGAACAGCGGGTATGGAGGAGCGAAATAGGCGAGCGGAGTAAACAAACGGATGAGGGAATTATCATGAGTGGTTGTAGGTGTCTGCAGGATGAGTAGGATTCCCGCTCACTCCTTGTTTGGACAGTCGCCTTCCTGTCCTTAATCAGTCATTCCGGTGAATCCACGACAAAGGAAAGCACTTAACTCCAGTTCCACTCTTGTTTAGCGCATCAGCAGTACATATCCCTAGCGGTGCTGGGTCCCGAACTCCGCACATCTGACATGAGTTAAGTGCTTCACTACTACTATAACATCGCAGGCTGGACTCCTATGAATTTCCACGTCTGAACAGTCCAACATGTCCACGCATGAGCGGTGATTGGTAGGCTCGACATCTGGAAAACCCAGTAACCTATCCTCATTGTATCGACCGATTGGCCAGCTTATCAGGACTTCCAATTCAGGCAGTGCCACACACGCTTGAAACGTGCTGGATTAGTGGTAGATGGTTGCGGAAATGGCAGACTCGCCAGAATGATTGCGCCAGACGAGAGTGACGTGAGTATGAATTGTCTTGACGTCAGGTTAAATATAATACATTGTATTTGCAACGACTTGACTAACAACGCTGATAGTTTATTTGTCTATGGGTCCAAATTTTGATAAATTAATGTGCACCCTTATAGCGATAAGCTAAAGAAGCTTCTAATAAACTTGTTGGATTATGAAAACTTTGGGCTCAGACCTCTAAGTATGCAACATTCCCAGAAAACGAAGCATTGAGTGCTTCCGAATGTTATTTTCATTAATGGACACGTTAATGAAATCTCATCGCACAACCGACCACAGAAACCACATATTAGAATTTGGGTTCCACCAAGCTGCGCACTGACGATGTCTCCTAGTATTGTAAAGAAACGTTCGCAAACCGATTGCTACACTTGGCAATCCGATCAACAACCAACTCAACAGTCATAGGCTGACCTGAACTTGGTTGGCTCATTGAAAGATTCCTTAGAGTCCCTTGAAATTGCGTATTTTTACATCCCCATCATATTAAGCCTAGTTTAAGGCTCAGGGTTTATCCGAATCCTTCCGCAGCCCGCGAAAACGGACATTAAACGTGTCATAATTGTTTACACTACCAGCAAAACGTCATCAAACGGTCAACACCAACTTACATATTGGGCTAGTTGGTGTTCGGGCATTGGAGCCAGCTAGCATTCGGAGCATTCGCACAACTAGGGGCAACACCAAGTTAATGATAGCGCACCAGCCTATCCCTTCACGATGCAATAAGGTTTGGGTACAGTGGAACAGTTCACCAACCACAAGCCACGTATGCGTTCCAGTCGTTACAAATGTATTTGGGGCAGGTAGTCAGTCCTGGCTTTCAAGTGACCCGGTTACCACTAAATACAAATGACCATGGAATTTTTTATCATATGACCCAAGCGACAAGCTATATCAACAAAGTTAACGTGGCTGCCGGATTAGAGATGTTGGACCAAATCACGTGAGAGTCATCAGCTGGTCGCTTCAAATGAGTAAGCCCTAAAAGGTTGGTCGGATAGCGCGGGTTGTTCGAAACTGCTGTAAAGCCGCTTGTTTATAACCGGAAGGTATATCTGAGTTTCAGACGAAAGTGATGCGCGAAGCTCGGCACGTCAACCGCGAAATCAAGAACGAATTAGAACGACAGCTCCTTTGAAGAGTGAACGCGAAGCGCCTCTATACGAATGCATAGACAGTCCTGGAGGTTAACGAAAACTGTACACAAAATGAAACCAAATAAAACCTGGAGCTGCAGCACAATGAAAGTTCTGATTGCACAGACATAATAATAGCAGGTAACCAGTAGATTTACAAGTGGGCTTCAAAGATGGAAGTCAGAAACGCGGTTGAAGGCAGATGCAAAACAGCGAAACAACATAAGGAACTGGCAGGGCACACCCAAGGGCGAAGAGAAAGTAGAATCAAATAAGGATTACAAGGTACGTGATGGACGCAGTGTCCAACGCAGGCCCACATAGTGAGGCTAGTGCACCTGAAGTCAGTGACGATCTGAGTTTATAAGAACAAGGACGAAGTTTCGTCGTGCGACAACGATGGAGCCGCCAAAATGAATTATTCAATTTGTGAGCACAAACTGCCCAGTCTGATTCAAACCAGACACAAATACTGAGTTGACGAATCAGAGAACCTCTACTACAAAGCAAATGCGTAGAAAACTCAGTAGTTCAACTCATGACCGTTCTCGATAGGCTCCTGTGCTGTTTGTCGTTTCGATGGCGGAATCAAGTGCTTTGGCAAAGTGGTGGGAAGTTCATCCCCTTGGAGTTGTAGTTTTATTAGATGACAAACTAGGGCAAATTCATCCTCATCCAGATAGCCATCACGGTCCACATCTCCAAGGATCCAGATCTTTCGCAGAGTGCTGTTGGGAAGCTGTGATTTGATCATGTGACTTCGAGCGGATGCACCAC
Organism: Opisthorchis viverrini; assembly: GCF_000715545.1. Classification (NCBI taxonomy): domain Eukaryota; kingdom Metazoa; phylum Platyhelminthes; class Trematoda; order Opisthorchiida; family Opisthorchiidae; genus Opisthorchis; species Opisthorchis viverrini. The sequence goes on along the minus strand of NW_008751999.1, from coordinate 175,548 downwards.
TTATCTTCCCATTTACGGGATCCAAAGTAAGGAATATCTGAAAGGACAGGAGAAGAAACACATTAAAAACGCACGCGCAATAGTGAAAAAGGCTCTTCTAAACAGCTAAGAGATACAAATCCAATGTGAACTACTGACCAAATATGCTCTTTATGACGGCTAGTTTCAAAGGGTAAAACCGAGTTTGGATGATATCAGCCAGTACCCGCAGAATGTTGACTAACAGATTTTTGACCAGTGTCCGGGATTGTGCAGCTAAGCTCATAACAAACAAAACATGCAACAGGTCAGGTATAAAGCACATGAGCTTGTCAGCTAAACGAATGTGAATACCTAGATATGTTGTTCAAACAGCAACAATGGACACACAAACAGTCTTACGCAGACCTAGGTGTAAGGCAGCAAGTCTTTCTTCACTAACCAGATGCTGGTGAAAGCGGTGTCAGCACACGTCTGTTAATCAATGGTGTATAGTCACGTGTGCCGTTAGCACTTGGGGTCACAGATAAGTGAATAGCCATCACAAACTGAAGCACAGTAGAAAATGACCGGCTGCGCTGTATATGTACACTTCTATGCAGCATGGTGTTCAGACTACGGCCAACAGAGGATTGGCGTATTGAGAGCTACGCGAAAATCTAGGCCGTCAAAATGACAAGGTCTTGTCAGGTAAAGCCGCGGAAAAACGGAATTTCATGAATTCGTAAACATGACTCGGTTGTGAAGAGCTTCATCACTATACCTAACATATACAAACGAACTCTCCACTGGTGAAGGGACGCTGTACCTGCGCTATCAATGAATTGCACAATATGTAATAATGTACTCGTGACTTTCAGAAAAATGGGACAGACCTTTGTGGAAGAAAGATGAACGATTTAGGGGACCAAACGAAAACGTACTCCTACTTTAGCGGAATCTTCCACCTAAGAAGCACTCCGAAGAAACGGTACTGGAAATTCTCAAGTTATTGGATTATGCATATATTCTCTCGATATGCGAGAAACCTATTACCACAAAAAAAGACTTCTTTGCGCGTTGAATCAGAAAAATCCCTCAATAAACGAGTAGAAATTAACTCGGTCAAGTAACACTCCAGCAGGAGGTTAAAGTTAACTGAGTGAATTTGACGCATCTTTCCACACCGAAGGGAGCTGCACTCATTCGAGACAGGTCACGAAAGGGCCAGCAGGCCCCGAATCGTGGTTTGATGCGGTTCACCTCAGATTTCAGCCTAGGGTACCGGGTCCTATCTTCCTCTGCTTAATAACAAGACTACTCTACTGCGGCTTCGAAAAAGCCTAGCACGCTTGGTCTGGCTGAGAAGATGATAATGGAGGGGTCATATTTTACGTTTTAGCTGTCACTATACCAGCCAAGGTCATGGTAAGAGAATGACCTTCGATAAGGAGACGCAAGAAATAAGAACACACCACCGAATCGAATGAGGTTTTAATACGAGTAAAATGTGTGGCCTTCGCGAAACTATCCACTAAATATCCACAACCTGATCCCTCGAAGACCTTATTATCATCATCAGCAGCAGCTGTAAGGACTTCGCCATCTAGTGGTTATAGATTCTAATTCTGTCTACCGATGATTTGGGGAGGTCGGTAGATAGCTGTAAAATGGAAGCGGTAGTTGATGTAATCGATGCGTACATGGTTGTAAGGGGACTTTTTATTGGGGAGATCGGGAGGGGAGCTATGAATTGAAGGCAATAGCTTGGATGAACGAGCGCCACTGACGGCACGACTGGGCCATGTCCGACAATGTCTCTAACCATTGACGTGGCCCGTCTAGGGTTCTCCGGCAATGAACAGCGCAGCTGAGTTTGATGGTACTGGTTTTCACATTTTGCTACTCGCACATTGTTGAACCAACTCTGGCTCGTTTCTACCCTTCATGTGGTCGTCCGAAAAGAACCCTTCGAGGAAGTTGGTCGACTCGCATACGGTGTACATGACCGAGCCAGCACAACCTATGGGGTATAATCAATTCGCCTATTATGGTCGAGTTATCTCTTCCAAAAACCATTTGACATACTTCAGCAGTGCTGATCCGGTGTTCTCACCAGACTTGGGCAATGCTCCAAAGACACCAACGCTTAAACACTGAAAGTCTTTTAACGATCCTGACGCGCAGCGTAAAGGTTTTTGCCCCGTATAATGATATGGAGCGTATGACAGCATTCTAAACCCGACCTTAGACGGATACGTTGATGTCACGCCTACGCAACAGGTGATGCAGGTCCACAAAAGCTGTTCTGGCTTTCCCAGTTCGAAAAAAAATATCATCTCTCACGAGATTACCAGGACCACTACAGCTCCCCAGGTGGACAAATATGTACTAACTCAATCGGCTCGGCCGCAAGCATGGCGTTAGGGTTCGCGCCCACTCAGTCTTGCAGCAGCACTCTTCACTTTGCAGGTGCGAAGTGCATGCCAAACTGTGTGGCAGGATTGTTTAGATTATTTAGTAATGTTTACATTACCACGGCGTCGGATCCAAGAGGAGCTATGTCCTCTGTGTACTCGACATCTGTAATTGGACGCCCTCGGAGCACTGACCTCACAGGCATTAGAAGCTGGTAGTGAGTCTTCCGTAATTGTATCACTGACGAAGTTGAGTAGGAAAAGTGAAAGACGGCAGCCTTGATTGACACCACTTGATCTGGTGAACTCAGGTGAGAGCTTACCGTGGACATTCACACGTCCATGGGAATTGGCGTACAGCGCTTTAAGGATGGTAAGGAATTTATGGGGAGCACCCGTGCTCCACGGACACTGTCGTAGTACTCACCGGTTCCCAGAGTCAAATGAAGCTTTTGGATCAAGAAACACAACCATCGTTGGTTGCTAGAAGCAGTGCGTTCAGCGTTCAGCTGTAGCACCTTTAGGTGCCCAGCTGCCATGTTACCCGAAGGAAGCACGAAGGCTGGGACACTGCCAGGTTGCCCAAACCTAGACAGGGGAAGTAGAGTGGCGGAGGTCGGATTCGAACCGCGGACCTTCGGTCAGTAAATTCGCGCTCTAACCACTTGGGCCATCTCGCAGTGCAGGCACCAATAAGCTTTGTCAGATGGGTCACCAAGGATTCGCCGTCATCTTTGAAGAGGGCTGGACACAGAACGTCCGGCCCTGGAGCCTTCTGACGTTTCAGTAGCGATACTTCGTACTTCATTTCTTCCGACAGACAATTAAAGCTTACATTCCATTAACAGGTTTGAACTATCTCCAGAGACTGTGTTGCAAGGGGCCACCTGAATGTGTTTCGAAGTGTTCGGCCTGTCTTTTCAAGGAACATTATTGCGAGTAAATTAACGTATCGCGGTTAACACTCATCGTTTGGCTGACCGTTGGTTTCTTAGGGCCAGTTGATCGCATACTTTGGCATAGATAACGGCTGTTTCCCTTAGCAAAAGTCTTCTCCATCACTCCAGCTTTCGATGTGCACCAGAGCATTCGGTCTTTCACTGTTAGGGGTTCAAGGGATTTGAGTGCGCTGTCGTACTCGTTACAGGTATGGATATCCTGGCATCGTTCAGAACTAGCGATATCGAAAATATCCAATGGTCATTTGATTGTATCTAAGAAATCGGACAGGGAGCACTGAACGCTGCTAGCATAGCTCCTTTCGCATTTTGCCATGCTCCATCCGTGGTGGCTACCATTACAGGATTGGTTTACTGTAGAGAGAGTAGCTGAGCTAGCTTAGATCGATAGTGTTCGGCTATGGTAGTTCTTCGAAGGTGGTGGATTGGCATATTTCTTGAATTGAGAAGGCCCGAAGGGCTAGAAGCCGACACTGTAAACAGGCACCGAGAGGCACCGAGCTTGATTGAGCTGGATAACCGGACGGGCAAAAACAACTGTTCATTGGGATCCAATTCAGTGAAGTGCGTTCAGCCAAGGGACTGAGTGTGAATCTCACGCCATATATTTGATGAGTCACCGCTTCTGAATCAACGGACATACGGAAGGAGAAGTGTGAAAGAGCTGAGTTCGTTCTCAGCACTGCATACATCCATTTTAGGGGATTTTAGACTCTCAGCCTGGTTGCCAATTTGATATAGAGTACGGACGTGGAAAGTCCCTATGTAGCAGTGTTTAGTTTATTGTTAATAGGCAGTGGCGTGCACGAGGCACATCGGTCAGATAACTGACAGTCAAACAATCCAGAAACGTTTGCTTGTGTGGTGACAGGGGTTTCGGAAGACAACTGTGGCGGGAAAATGATACTTCCCGATTGCTCAGGCGGAGGAAGAGGATTTGGTTGAGGTAACCAATCTTGAGCCCTTGACTCAAAATCCTGACCCAGAGGGCACTGGGAACCTGTAGGGTTTTATTCGGGGACGTTGCCGTGGCCTCTGACTCAGAACCGCGAGGCAGGGCAGTAGGGTTTCTTTGAGGACCCTTCCCTCAATAGTCTGACCTACTCCGCTACAGAAGGTTAGCCTAACCCGAGGGCGCAGGGCGTAATGGATAGCTCTCTCACTCCTGATGCAGCTGCGCACATCAGGTACTTTGGGAGCAGAACCTGATCCTTTGCTTCTAAAAGCATTTCAACCGTATTGAATAATGCGCCGGCGGTCACGGCCAACCAATAGGCGATCAGCGTGCAGGTTTAGGGCCGACCTTTTGTAATCCTTCCTTCATCGGGGGAAGACAGCATCGCTGCTTCCATGAATATAGAGCAGCTGGTCGCCTGAGGGGAACACTATGATAATTTACACTCATATCACAGTGAACGGTATCATTTCACCCCGAGGTCACCTCGTAGCACGATTACTCGTAGTGCTTTGTCTCCAGCTCTCCCTTGGCCTTCCTGGCATGGTTGCAACTTTTGGAACAAAGTTCCAGCCAATGTAGTGGATGGGATCGTCGCAGCACTCAAGCCCGACCACCACAGCAGGATGGGGGCCTCATTTCGAGCACAAAATCATTGTGGGTGCGAGATATTGCGGCAGTTACAGTGAGATAAAATCAAGCATTAACTTTAGTTGTCCACTAATAAAGACAGGGATATCACATTTTGTAGGTATGATAATTGTGGAGGTCACTACGAATAGATCTGATATTTTCGGGTTGGCACAGTTGGGTCGTTTGAGTTTTTTAACATGCCTTTTGTTTGGAGGTTTACGACAAAGAGAATGACCTATTCCTGGAATTTCCTCCGCCCATCATATTTTCCAGGACCCTTAATCAGCATCGGGATTGACTGAAGGGAACATATCCGTAATTCGTTGTGGCACGAAGAAAACTAGTCCACAGTAGGACCGTAAACACACGTAGTAAAATGTCTCCAAGGTGTGGTCAGTTTTTAAAAGTGGGGTCACCAAGGACCTCCACATTTGCTGCAAAACACTGAACGAAGGAATTTAGCACTGAAAACCCTAATCCACGCAGAACTAGACAAAACGATGTTAGCCGCACAAGCTATAAAATTAACTCTGTTCAAAGACTTATTTGGATACGCTTTACTGAAGCTACACTCAAGGAAACATTTACTGGTTGCAGATGGTTGCACATGGTCGTTTATGATTTTTCAGATAAAAACTGGGATCTTATGCTGTTACACAAGGGTTGGATCATCAGCGTCCACGTGATCTTCCACCTCAAACAAGAAATGGTTCAGTCTCAGTTTAGTGCCGATCTCCTCATTTCCAATTATCATCGGCGATTTGGAAGACAGTGCTGCATGACAGGGGCCTGTTTCATCAATACTGAATGCGTCCACTGGTCCCCATCCTTTCACTTCACTTCATAAGGTTTATTGATTGGTACACTGTCTCACAGCTTGGGTTTAAATACTCAACGCTGCTGACAGTACGAGCTTTTGGGGATTTTCAATCGGAAAGATGTCGTTCCCAGGAACGACAGATTAGAAAGGAAGTACAGTACGTTAATGACGCAGCGTTGCCGGCGGTTCCTTTGCGGAACTGTTTACCCCCGGAGAATAAAACACTGCAAGCCTCAGCGGAGATAAGCGGAGAGACCGAAGGGTCGCGGCGGAATGCGTTGCTAGTCGTTGTTGTCTTACAGCTAAAGGCGAAGAAAACATCAGTAAGCAGTAGAATGAATGCTCAAAAACCTAAGAGGATGGTTCATACAAGCTATCGCATCACTCTGGAGGTGAAGCAACAAATCTATCAGCAATTTGTCAGACGTGGAGGTACACGTAGAACACCCTGGACTACAAAGTCTTTCGTGAATTACAGCACCTTCCCACACTCGAGGGATCACAAAATGCTTCCTTGACGAGGTGTCTCTAAGTGGGGTAATGGAATTTAATTGGTATCCGGCGAGACAGAATTTTCTGGTTCGTCTCAGATGTTCGACACCCTTGTATATTCGTGATTCGTTCATAGAAATATAACATGGTCAGGCTGTACGACGGTTACCAGTCTCGTCACCCAGATCATAAGGAGCTGGCGGTCTTTATACCTAGCTAAACTCGATTACGCACAAGTACACACTAAGTTCGCACGAAGCTGTGTTCTCATATAAAAGCCAAAACAATGGCGATCATTAGGGAATCAATCAAGTGTTGTGTTCAGTTGTCGTCTCTTCCATTCATCAGGCGCACCGTATTCAATCAAGCCTGGGACGTTCCAAAGAACGGTACTGTAAGCTAGCTTATCAGCCAATTCAAACCAATCCCTGTAAAAAAGAGATAGATAATGTCGTAGGTCAGCGTATAAGCTATACTTATGTCAAAATGAGAGTCAACTAATAAAAGTGGGTCAACTGCACAAAAAATTTCCATTAGGCTGTTGCTTGGAGAGTAAATCAGCCGTTTGGGAAACTAGTGTCTCCTCTTTTGATCCACTGATTTGTTTCCAGGAGGGGGAACTGCACTAGGAGGGGATTTTGTATCCGTCCGTCCTCTTCTGAAGGAAGGAGGCTGTGTTGACGAGGAATTCGCAAATGCATGTGCACTTTCGTGGTAGTTAGAACATACAGCTTTCGTAACCTCGCTTGATTGTGGTTCCACATAAGATCTCGAAGTAAGAAACAGTTTAAATGCTTTGGAATAGTAGTTTTTAAACAGGGAATACTGTGTCGAGGAGGTTTTGTAACTTCAACCGAGATCTCATTGTACAACTGAAGGAACTATCATGAAAATTAGAGAAGTTTCTTCTTGGTTATCGAGAACTAAATGCAGTCCGTGCCTTACAAATAGCCCGGGAGGATCGGAATTGTGACATTTGGGTTGGTAACATAGCACTAGGTTTTTGACCGCGAGTAGCTGATTGATGTTATAACTATCTTGCACCTTGGTGACAGTCTCAATTCTCTTGAAGCATGCAGTTCATATCACATGGTGTGGTGTTTACTGGCAACTTGAGCTACGATTCTTCTATGAAAGGTCTATGCGAATTGAGTATTTCTTTTTCGAACAAAGTGAAGGAAATTTCAGGCGAGAATTTATCCTGCAAGACGTTGCTGGGTTTAAGCTGACAAAACCAAGCCCGGAGATCGAATATAGGATTCAGAATGGCACCTTAAATAGAGAATGTCGCACACAATACTCACCGAATCCGCTTCAGCTCGCTCGCGAGAGACGATCCACTCACTATCATACATACCCTGGTTAATACCCTCACTGGCCTGATAGCTGAATGGAGTATCGTTCGAATCGAAAGCGCCACCGCGTACTGGCTCATGAACGGGCGCATTGGCTTTTTGTTCCTGTACGATGGTACAAAAAAACAAGATATTAAACGGGTGAGCGTATGCGAAAGATTCTCATCTAAACAACGATAACGCCAAAAATGCGTGCCGAAATGGAATGAAATTTCTTCTGGCCGTCATAGCATCTGAGAAATAATGTTGAGAATGACCCAATATCAATCAGTCGGAACGTCGGCGACCTGAAGCCATACCATACAAATTAGAATTGCGACCGTCGAGAAAGCTGATCAACATAGAACTTACAGAGAAAAAAAGCAATAAAAAGTTAGTGGATGAAGAAAGTGGAGCGCGGTTATTTGGATCTCATGCAAAAATCAATAAACGTTAGATAACTGCGAACGGCTTGTATAAAAGACGATCAGCTTGAATCTAGGTCAACCTGAATCATTCACACACAGAGTGGCGAGGAGGAGCGGTCAAGCACGACGGGCTTCATGTGTGATCATTAGAGTGCAACTGTGCACATAAACCAGTCTAGATACGTAGAGGAATACTAGTGGCAACATGAGCACGGTTCTGATTCGTCAGCTATTAACTTCGTTTTGGAATTATAAACGTGTAACCTGGGTAACAAGATGAGAGGATTTATGGCTCAGAACATCTGCGAACAAGAACTTCTCTGACGACCAGTTTTGGATTTGATAAACAACATTTTGACCCAGCGTTTGAAGCCGTGGGTTGAAAGTTCGGTTCCGCGAACCGCGTGTGTGACCGCTTTCACATAAAATAATGAATGGCCCATGTACTCTTGATGATTAGTCATGCCAACAAGAAGATCTGAAGACGAATATCATAAAGCAGAGATTCAGTAGGGATTCAGGTGAGTCTCCTGTGAAACCCGAATTGGTGTGCAAGTGAGTGCATCGGTCGAAAATCCGTTTCAACTTCGTGTAGTAAAAGAAGCTAGCCTTGTGAACGCCCAATAGTTAGTTTCAGTAACGAAAATTTGCTCCACGGAGATCCACGAGACGACCTCCTTAGACTTCACCCGAACAGCTGAAAAGCATGCAGCTCGTTGGTTGAGCACATTTTACTGAGAATAAGTTAACAATAATTTTCAACTTCCTCCCTTCCTTAAAAGGAAATACTCCACAAGAAATTACCAAGGCGGATGGGAACAGGACATTCATGTCATCAACCAGTTTTCCTACTAAACACAAACGCGAAGAACTCCTAAGTTATGACTTGAAAAGCCTTCTGATCACCGTACAAACTAAGCTCATAGTACGGGAAGAGCGGAAAATTCTCCCGAACCTTTAAATTTAAGGACAACTCCACAAATCGGCGTCTACGCCACAATCGGACAAAGAAAACAAACTCTATGATCAACGGTTGAACTCGAACAAATCCGAATCTTTCAGTGACCGATTTTCATGGGTGATTTAAGTGCTGGGGTCATCAATGATGAGGCAAGATGAAGACACTGGGACTCTCTAAAATCGAACAGCAGAACCAAAACTGAGATCACTGACAGTACGTGCAGCATCGAAAATTTCGATAACAAACACGTGGTTCAGTGTGCGGCGATCAACGCTTACGACCCACTGGTTCGGTTGTGCATTCAACGCAAACAGTGCACTGATCATATAAATAGGTAGTTGCAACAGAGAAACTAACATAGTGCAGTTCAGTTTATCACCCATGTACCATGTACCAAAAGCATGTTGGTTTCAGTTGTTACAGCATCGGCCACCGCTAAATGGGAGAGCATAGGAGATATGGTCAAGTGATGGCATAATCAATTAGTCCGCATTAAATCGGTCCAGTTATTTCAAAGGTTATAGTTTTGATGCATGACGATTGCGTTTTGGTAAACAGTACATATGAATAGGTCGAAATGAGTTCGATGAATGCAGTTCACCGAGCTCAAAAACAACCGACTCAGTTGGCAAGGATCAGTTGGCTATCGATCGATCAAACATGAGTCCACACCATAATTCACGATGAACTTTTGACTGACTTTCTTCTGGCTCACTCATTCTATATACACACAAGTTCATTACAGCATAGTTGTACTAGATTTATCTAGTGAAGCGCCAAACTTCTGTGTTTTGAATCTTAAAATCATTACTCTTGAGTTCGCCAGACTTTTCCAATCGGTGTCCAGTTTAGTTCTGAATGAAGCATAGGGAATTAGGGTGTACTGAGATTCAATTCTGAGAACAATCCTAAAGAGAAACCCTTAAAGAATTTTTCCGGTATTGTTTTTTTGCACAAGCAGAACAATCCGCCGAAAAAGCAACTGAGCAAAGCCAGGGTTGTGCGGGTGGTGCGCACCATAAAAAGACGCTTCCGTTACACAAACCTTTCAAAATGACCAATGTCACGTTGGTACCGTTTAACTATTAAGATAAGTGCAGTAGCTCGAAGGTATGCGATGGGTTTTTCTAGGCGATGACCACCAGATGAAGAGCATATCCGGAAGTGACATAGGTCAGCAGATTACTTTGATCAACGTTATTAAAAAAGATACTTCATGAGTAGCGTCTTATGTCAACAGTATCTACTAAGATATCTCGAATATCGTGCGCACTAAAACAAGAGACCACTTCTGTGCAACACATTCAGTTGAGAAGTATCACAAACGAGACGTCCAGCTGGGTCTCTTGTTGACATCAACGTAGTTCACGAATGAGTGCATTTTGCGAATTTTGTACAATCTGGGCTCAAGTGGAAAAAAAAGTTTGACGGAAACTACGAAACTACGCTTATCTGATGAGGCCAAAGAAGGGCGAGACCGGTCATGGGTTGTTGAAGAGTTTTTAACAGTCTGATGAGCAATCTATTCTATTAAGGAAATAAAACTTCGGATCCTATCTTTGGTGACCCCTGTTAACTCACATCCGGTTTAGACTAGACCAGTGTACGCAACTCGAAAGGATAGTGTTTGCTGAGTAACCATACAGCAATAAGATAAATGAGTAGAAATATACCAGCTCAGTTTACAGATGAAAGTTATGAACGAAATTCGAAGAAGTGGTTCGACCAGACAGGAGCAACATGGCTACAAGAACGATGGATGCTAATCGGTAAGTACAAAACGTTCGCAGCTCAGTTTGATTTGGCAAATCACATCAGAGGGAGAACAGTTTAAATGATATTGATCAAATTCAGAAGGCTCAGGAACCTACTGTTGGTCTGCGATGCTTATGTTTCTTACCCAGTGAAACAGCCCTGACAAAGCCACGCTCATACTTGACGGGCGAAAAACTACCTTAATGTAGAAGTGGGCATGTGATGAACCAATGTTAACTAGAAGAAAACAGTCGACAGTGTGCTTAAAAAGTAAGGATTCCGGCCATTGGCTTACACTTAAGCTCCATCCCAACTCTTGTCATAAGACCTCATTCGATGTCCAATCTTTGCTGCTCTGCCTCTATGAATGTGAAATGTTTTATGTACATGAATGACAAAAGTAAGACTTTTATTCGGTCCCAAAGGTGGTGTCTCTGTGGAGGGATCGCTAGACCCATGATGGCGGTAAACGCGAACCGCGATACCTTGCAAACGAAGCTTATCCAGCTCAGAGGTTCTCAGATACTTTTTTCAGTCTTAGCTTCGTATGCACAACGCTTTCACATCCTTATCTAGTGTGCATTATTTAAACAGCTAAATATCACTTTGCCCAGCAGGGATCCGTCAGATGAGAGGTGAAAACCCTAGAGATTGCATAGTAGCATCTCCATTCGTGTGTGCTTCAGAGTGCCATCGCATCTGATAAAAGAACACCCCTTGGATGGACACGTCAAGTCCTTTCTTCGTGACGAGATGAATACCAGGCTGACGATCCTCTAAAAAATGCCCAGGATCCACAGACGAGAAATTTACAAGGCAGAAAGTTGACTGCGCTCAGAACTTTCTCCGCTCAACGTGATTCGGGGAATGCAATAAACAGTGACTTGACTCACTCCACTGTTCAGGGTAGCCACCACATATTTGTTTGTGCAAACAGAAATCAAAGTGCATTCTTTCGAATATGGATCTTGGCCGAATATCGTTTTTATGACATTTCGTCAGTGCATTGCAAGCGTGGTCAACTGTTACGACTAGTTTCACTTATTAAGGAACACATTGCCCACATTAGATAAAGAGGCTTCGTAATCACGTCTAACCGGCAAACAAAAGCTGACTCGAATTGGACGACATGTCTGAGCTCACAACCAGTTGTATTTGTTAACGGCATAAGGCCACCAGAAACGAATGGATTTAGATTATGTCGGTTTGTTCACGCGGGCTCGAAAGCTATGACCAACAGATATAGTGCAGCATGTGAAGTACCATGTTGGCACACTGTATTATCATGCAAGACCTTTCCTGAAGGCACGTGTACATCGGTGTTCGATTGGACGAAATGACTACACTAATGTATCACAAATAGCCACAGATTGAACCATACCGTCGTCACCATAAAGATTCACCACCAATCTTGCTTCCCCGTCATTTACTGTGGGTTTTAATCGACCCCGCGGGAAACGACGACCTAGATATTGCGGTGATTCTCCACAACACCATTTTTTAGCCATCACGCACCGGGAACTGGAAATTAACTGCCAGATAGAAATGAATCCCAGTATGCCGCGTCTTCGTTCAGCAGAAGTGACGACCGAAAAAAACGATCAGACTATGGGGTGGTGAGTAATTTTGTTATAATTTTTTTCAGTGATACATATAATGAAATAACGTACCATTAGATTTTCGCCAAAATGCATACTTAGTTTGTCTGCGAGGTACGGGTAGACAATCGAAGCGTGCATCATAACTAACCCATTTTGTAGCGATAGGCAAATTCCGCCTTTAAGTTATTGGGACTGTCTAGGAGTTATCCTCTCACATATCAGAACAAGAGTGCTACTTGGATCGGAAACTGGAGAATTCCATCGGCCCTTCCAATGTGTCATATGCAGGTGATTGCATACGTCGTACGTATCATTTCCTGAAGCGTCATTTTACAATCCACGTACCGAAAAAAACGTTAGTTACACAGTGGAATGCTATGGATCAGCTCACTTTAAATTACCCTATTCAGAAGACATGCTACGTCCATCTTGATGAGAAAGCACGCTTAAACGAAAGGATCGAACAAGAAGTCAAGTCTAGAAAGAAAGAGACTGGAGGTGATTCAGTATAGAATGTTGTTTCAACACCTAACTGTTTCGAGTGGTGGCTTTGTATCCTGTAGTGATACAGCGGATAAATGACGAGAGTAAGAAATCACTGTAATCTGTAGTTTCAAGGGGGAAATTCCGAGGGACTGTTTATAAGGCAAACAATCTCACAGTCTTAAACCAATCAGGAACGAGAGCCAAGTTTTGACTTTATTTGCGTTTCCGAAGAGTAAGGACGAAGGATGGTCTTGAAGGGCGGCAGTGTCGGATTAAACCAAATGCCCGATTTAAAACTATTTTGCTAAGACATGGGATGACTATGGCCCAAAAGTTTTTAGAAGTAAGTTGATGCGTATAAAAAGGATGGGACTGCGGACAATCGAAAATGCCTTGGTTCACCGCTTAATGGGGCATCAGGAGGTTCGCGTCACACACGCGTTGCACGATATAAGTAATCAGCACGTAAACATGGCGAAACTGATGAGATCCTAACTGCTTCATTCCACGAAGAGACATGAACAGAGTGTGACACATGGAACAAAACGGAGTGCAACAAAGTATAAAAAGACATAAATTCGTGCTTTGGGCCAAAAGTGAGAAAATTGAAGGAGACCTAGTGGAGTCGCCTGTTTCATACACTCCATATAGCCACTCATATACCACTAACGCGTTAACTGACTGTTCACCGCGCCACTCCCGGCTTCCCGTCGGTACGTAGGTGAACTTCGTATCTGCTCTGTGATCAGAGGCAGGGATCAATGTCACCATACTCCAGTGAAGACCACAAGGTGGTGACATGGAAGTCTGCCTGATGATGACACAAAGTGCGTTATACCACGTACCATACGATCAAGCATCCAGAGTATGTTTGGTTTCACTGCAGATTTCGGTACTGACCAACTACGGTCGACTTCACAGCTGTGTTGCTGAGGTTCACAGAGCGATGAGAAGAGTAGCATGCTTTAGAAGGATGGTTGAAACAGAGGAAAACCAGATTTGATCGTCCGTCCCATCGACAAATGATGAGACGTAAATAGCTGTTTCGAACCACAAATTGTCCCAAAGGGAGTCCATCGTTGTTCACGCCGCTTTGCTAAGCTTTAGTATCGCAGCGATCAGTTGACTCACCCGTGTGCTATTTTTAAGTTCACCTCGAAATCGCTTGACGTACGGGATTTCCACCGCTCAGTAGAGCGTCGAGAAAGACCATCCAGGGAGCGTGAGACTGCAACATGACTCGCCTTCAGCCATTATCTAGAACAAGCTTGTGTTGCCACCCAGTGGTCTCTCATGCAGCCACGTACGTTAATATCATTTAGCATTCAGCAAATTTCACAGACCACGATAGTCTACCACAAATGTGAACGTACGGATGGAGCGGTAGACAGTCAAAGCATTTGCTCCATGTGTAGAGAAAGGGCTGACCCCACGTGTAGTTTCCGAAAACACCACACACACACACATTGACAAAGGCATAGAGTAAAATTTAGAAAATACGTTACAACAAGAAGCCCAATAAATCCGTAACCCCAACATTATAAAAAAAATCTGATTGGGGGCCCGAGACCAAATTAATTCGCAATAACAACAAAAAGCGAGTGCCAAAATCGACGTCCCGATAAAGTACAGACGAAACACGGACGAAACATATTTTGAAAGGCAACAGCCTACCTGTGTAGCAGCCTTCTCCTAAAACAGACAGGAAAGCAAAATAGCATCGACTGCAAAGCGGGATAAAGTGTATACAGAAACCAATAAAAAAGGGAAAAACACGGATAGACAAATGCGTGCTCGTGGACTTGGTTTACCGGTTGTCTTCTCAATCGCTATCCAACAGAAGCTCTACTAAACCGCAGCTATCGTTCAATTGATTAACACCCGACGTAACTATGCGGTTTTACCGCCGAGTTTCCTAAATGCGTATGCTACCAACACAAAACGAGAAGTGCTACATACGAGAGCCCAATAACAGCATTCCCGTGAAAACCAGATTCGCTATTAAGTGTTTAAAGGAATCACCAAAAAGAAACTACAGGGTTAGCTGACCATACAAATCCATCCCACAGGGGTTCGCATCGCGGTCACATTTTGCCTCTAAACTGAGGTATGGGACCCCAATCATTTTGGTTTCAGGTAAACGTCCAATAATCTGGTGCTGGCTAATTGCCTGCTTAACACCGTTTGTCATGTGTAACCTATAACCTCATAATCTTGTCTCTATAATGATGTTCGTTCCAAAGAGGTTTTGGCTTTTAGAACAGAAGTTGAAGACTGTATAGTAGCCACCTACTAAAAAATATCACGCATTGGAAATGGGATATGCCTTCATTGATGAGGGGATAAGAAACGCATTCCTTATCACGAATTGACTGACATAAAACCAGTAACTTATTGACACGTGTTAAACTTACGGAAAGATAAGACTTTGATGCCCCAAATAATCCCAGTTTAACAGCACGAGCAGAGCTAGTATTCCTATGACTTCACTGCAGCAAAAGAACGTGCTCGCACGTGAGAAAGCTGAATGAGTTCGACATAGCCCAGTAATTGAGATGCAACCTACAGACCAGGAAGTTAATGTTTCGGACTCAATCATAACCCTGACTATGCCTGGACGGCTGACCGATAAACTATCAGCTTACTCTGGGCATGGATTATCAACTTTTGGTTACATTTCGAAGAGACAAATGTGTCTCATGATCTGTCGGTACTGTTTCTTCACAAAATACGGACGCCCTGAAAGTCGACTGCATTAGCGAAGTTGAATCCTCTGGATAGGCTGTCTGAAAGAATCGACCAGTGGCGACCCGAGATCTATTGACAGGGAATCACAAGGCAGTGAATTCCAAAAAGAGAAGGGTCACAATACAGACTACCTATGGGGACAATTGAATGGATGAACCCACGTTATACATAATAAAGTGATATTGATATTTTTACCGAGGTTCCGTCCTTTAAGTGGAGTCCACCTATGCTGAGAAGCTAGGGTATCACACGGTCGTTTTAGTTTTGTTGGGAAACACTAAGACTATACGAATGACTAGAGAGATTCAAATTCGCGGTTTTCGGGCTATCGGTTGAACACTATGGTCTGTAGGCATGCATGACAGATCAGCATTATGATTAGCGGACTTTAATGGTTCCTGTCGACCCGATCAGATTTTTTCAAGCATTTTAGTGGATTCTTAGTGAACGATTTTGGAGCTGCAAAATGAAACTTGTGGAAGAAGCAGAATAAAACAGTTACCTCGTTAGACGGACTGTAATACGCACCTTTAATTCCAATGAAGTCAAGAAAAACAAAACAAAAGCGTAGTGCAACTGTGGTGTGCTTGGACAGGTAGAGAGAAATTTGAGGTTATGCGCGATGACTGGCTGGCGAAAAGTGGACGACTGCCAACCCTCGCCGCGTAAAGATCGGGCAGGTTTACGCTATTTTATATTTGGCTCCGCTGCGCTAGAGATAACAATTTATGGTCACCATCACTCAGCATCTCGGTCGCGACTTCATGGCTTCCGCGAGCAATTAATCCAGCGTCTGGTGACAAGTCTGAGCGGTTGGCAATTATTGGATCGAGAGTGAGCATACAAGTAGATTCACCACACGGCGGTTCGCCTTGAACTGTTCCAATGTAACGTATTAATTCACCAGAAAAAACAGAAGATACTACACAAAACACTCGTATTGCTTCTGTTATGTCTTGTTATGTTATGTTATATGTTATGTTATGTTATGTTATGTTATGTTATGTTATGTTATGTTATGTTATGTTATGTTATGTTATGTTATGTTATGTTATGTTATGTTATGTTATGTTATGTTATGTTATGTTATGTTATGTTATGTTATGTTATGTTATGTTATGTTATGTTATGTTATGTTATGTTATGTTATGTTATGTTATGTTATGTTATGTTATGTTATGTTATGTTATGTTATGTTATGTTATGTTATGTTATGTTATGTTATGTTATGTTATGTTATGTTATGTTATGTTATGTTATGTTATGTTATGTTATGTTATGTTATGTTATGTTATGTTATGTTATGTTATGTTATGTTATGTTATGTTATGTTATGTTATGTTATGTTATGTTATGTTATGTTATGTTATGTTATGTTATGTTATGTTATGTTATGTTATGTTATGTTATGTTATGTTATGTTATGTTATGTTATGTTATGTTATGTTATGTTATGTTATGTTATGTTATGTTATGTTATGTTATGTTATGTTATGTTATGTTATGTTATGTTATGTTATGTTATGTTATGTTATGTTATGTTATGTTATGTTATGTTATGTTATGTTATGTTATGTTATGTTATGTTATGTTATGTTATGTTATGTTATGTTATGTTATGTTATGTTATGTTATGTTATGTTATGTTATGTTATGTTATGTTATGTTATGTTATGTTATGTTATGTTATGTTATGTTATGTTATGTTATGTTATGTTATGTTATGTTATGTTATGTTATGTTATGTTATAACTTGTAGTTATCAACCAAGTCATTCGTCTACTGAAAGGTTTGGTATGTGATTCCACGCACGGCTGACTAGGCACACAGAAAATTATTTACCTCACCACCAGTGAAACAAAAATGCACTGATTGTGCCATTAGTCCGTGCACGTTCCACTGAAACGCAAGCAGCTGCGTTCACAGCTTATCTGTTACTTCTACTAGAAATTAGGTCGATTATGGATCATGGGCTAGCAAAGCATTAAATAGTTGGCTTTGAATGAAAATCTAAGAAGGGTGGAGATAGTCTTTGAAAAGTCGAAGAATCCTCCATAGATACAACTATGAAGTAAGGTATTTGGCATCCCCTGAAAGTGCCTTTAACTCGAAGATCGCACATCAAGCCGTGACTGACTGATACAATTGGTAGATGGCCTATCCTGAGCAACTCAAAAGTGAGCAGCTGCAGCACCCTTTCGGTGCCTAGTTGCCATGCTACCTGAAGGAAGCACGAGGGCTGGTATACTGTCACGATGCCAAAGCCTAGACAGAGGAAGTCGAGAGGCAGAGGTCGGGTTCGAACCACGGACCTTCAGGTCAGTAAATTCGCGCTCTTACCACTTAGACCATCTAGCCCCCCCCCTGAGCAACTCAGCGAAGGCGAATTTCCCTACTCCCATCCACCATAAAGTGGTCATGAAAACCCTATTCGGACAACGATATCCGACGCAGTTAGTCGACAGGGCCGTCTTTGCAAAGAAGACAAATTGGCGAATGAAATGTTCTCCAAAACATGCAAGATCCAGCTGAAATGCGATTGTGAAACCAAATCCTGCGAACGATGATTTGACACCCAGTGGAACCGATATGACGTATCAATCAGTGAGTGAGCGTTGAAAAACAGATAGGTGTGAAAAACATCCGAATACATTACTACCGACAGGTCATACCAAAGTGTCCACTTACCTGTGGGATCATTTGCATAAGTTTAGCCATATCGTTTGACAGCATATCGTCCACTGCTTTGACCAGTTTCGGCTGCAAACTTGGAAATGTGCGGAAGTCATGAAGTGCGAGACATTCTTGCATTCGTTGAACATTGGGAAAATCACCCAGGGATATGTGGTGCAAGCGCGACAGGGTTTCGTACACTTTGCCCAAGTTGTTGATCAGTTCCTTTTTCTTGGCATCCTTCCCCATTATTGCGGGCATTTCATTCTTTAGATGACCAATTATATAGGCGTGGACCTATTCGCCATCCAAAAAAAGAAGATGAAGGTGAGTATTGAAGCGATAATAACGATGTTTCTTCGATAAAATTATGTAAATCTGGTCAAAAAACGAACGGGAAACGCAAACAAGCAAGGGACGGGTGGTGTTTGTCGTTCAATTTAACGCATTCTCAGAAACCATGACGAGTAAACCAACAAGAGCAGCTGAACAGTAAAAGACAAGTTGAGAAATTGATCGCCATATGGAGTAAGTGGTAAAGGGAAACACGACTGATTTTTAGGACTGTATCAAAGGATTAGAAAGCAACATTATGGGATGCAGCAGCTGTCTCTCACAAACAGACAAGGGACCACTAGGACACCAGAGAGAGAAATACCCCACCTGGTTCGTAACACGAATTCCGACCACAGTTTGAAACATACTTGACTCGTAAGTTCATTGAAAGCTCTACAGAACGCAAACTCCAGAAACTCAGCATGAACTATTAACAGGAACCGTCAAACTCCAACTGTTTCTGATGATATTCACACGAAAGTAGGAATAAGGTGGCAACACCCCGAAGAGATAAGGCTAATATATTTTTCTGCCAGTATCTGTAAGAGTCTCTATGAATACTGCAGGGAAATAGCGGAGGAAAGCAAAATTTTTCTCAACTACTTAGAAGAAGTTCACAAGTCCTCGTCCACGGACACAACTCACCGAGTGTCGCAGCTGTGGGTATGTTATGGGTAAATGGTCATGAAAAAGAGACAATTTCTACTGCATTATGTAGGCAGTAAGTTAAAATGTAAGTTAAAATGCCCCTGCGGTGTTGCAGTCTTAGCGTAAGATTCCTGCGCAACCTGATTTTGATGTTTCTTAAAATCAGATATCACATGAGTTAGATATTCCGCATGTTTAAGCTTTCACGATCAATGAGGGTCAGTCCCTTTCATTCAGATTTCGTGATCGGTGATGAAAATGGTTGGGAAAAGGGTCCGAGAGGAACCAGTTCGCTCAAAAGATCTAGCAGAACTACTCAACAACAGCTCACCTTAAGCTTAGTTTCAACTAAGCCAGACCTGTGCTGTGCACAGATGTAGACCTCAGCTGTCATGCTCCCCTAAGTTATTCCAGAATGTCGATGGTTGAACTTGGTTAACTGAATAGTATGTCCTAACGACCCGATCGACGGCTGAAGAATCATCGCCAAGCTCGCGAAAAGAGATTGTTCCGCTAGGGTTACTTTGTTACGAAGCAGCTGACATGTTGGTCTGAATAATGTAGTTGTGTGAGGTCTTTTTAACCACTTTCCACATTCTTGTTAACCACTTTTTGAGCGAAATTTCACACTAGTGCTGCTACACGTCTACTAATCGATGGTTTTTAAAGAACTTCGAACAGCCTACAGAGACCTTGCTTTCACAAGAAGTTAGCGAGTTAAAGCAGGTTGACCCTCGAATAAAAACATACGAGTGTTTCAAACTCAGAATCCAGGAAAAAAGACGTGTGTTTCAGCGTTAATAAATAAATCCTATGTCCTGGCCAAACGGAGACTTGTGATTCTGATTGGGTTACTGAAAACCTGAGGTGTACTTTGTGTATGGCTATCAGCACACAAGATATAAGTCAGATACGCCCGTCGGTAAGCATACTTTGGACAGAATCCAATGGACTGACGTGGTTGAAAACGACAAGGTCCGAATGAAATAAGGATTGTTTCAGACTTTCGAACAGAGTGAGACTCAACAATGAACTAATTCATCCTGACAAACTGCATCTCCAGACAAAACGCACATCCCATCAAGCATGGAGAGCTATCAGTAACGAGGAGTCTTCTAACGTATTCCTGTCGGTGGAAAGTAATCAAAATTAACAAGTATACTTATTTAGACAACCTGGAATCCACAATAAAGTGCATCAAATAAACCAACTGAGCTATTTGAGAACGAATCCAAGGACAAACCGTTGGCCTGTATCGTCCAATTTAAGCACGGTTCCCTTAAAAGTGCAGGACTGTGTAAGCTTCAGCGCTATATTAACACGAGCATACATAGCTGGTGACACGCTTGATGATGAACGTCAAGCTGAAATTGCGTCACAATTTGTCCTTAGCAAATATCCTTTGAGTATGAGTTACAAGGTGGTGCTGCTGTGACCCGATCTTAAGGTCAGTATGTGTCTCCTTGGACCTAACTGAAGACGGTGCGAGATACGGCTATGAACGGATACCACCAGCGTTGTTTGCTGTTAATCCTTGTCCAATTTGTCTGGCAGAGTCAAAATGTGAGCACATTAGTAATCCCATGAATAGCGAGATGAAACCCCGTGATTTTCGCATCAAGGATTTCTTCACTGCGATCCACTGTCGTCATAGAACTAAACAAGTAAAACTCACCCCTGAAATCGCTCAATTACCCACTTATTTAGATGAAAGTAGGAATACCTTTTGGTAGTGACCTACGATTACCGGTGGACTCCTACTATTCTGTGGGATCAGTTTGAAGAACAAAACTTAATTCACCTGAAGTTTGGGATATTTCACACAGGGTAATGAAGCGTAAACAAAGTGTGATCACTTGTTATCTGTCGAATTCCAAAGAACCGTTTTGGTGGCGTTAAAATGGATCTCGAAAATTTATTACTCCGGTCACATTTAAAGTTGGTCACGTAGTTCATAGGCTACTTGTTTGATTCAGCTGACAGGCTGTGATGAACCCCATGCAGATCCATGGTCACTGAAAGCCAGTCTTAGCACCGTGTATGTGTCGGTGAAGATATTCCAATAAAATTACCATCATGCCACGGCCTACCAAAGTCATCCCTCAAAAGAAAAAGTATCAATGCAAAGGAGATATCTCAATATTGCCTTGTAGGAAGACTAACTTATCGTCACTAGACCTCATTTCCTTGTTTAGCTTTTTCACTTCACTACTTCATTTAAGTACATCAGAATGGATGCACAACGGCAAAAAACGCACGGTCTGAAATATTGTTGTGCCAACGATGGTAACGATACTGGGTAATTCGTGAAAAAAACACCATTTCCGGCCCAAAGCTCATCACTTACCCACCAATGCAGCCAAAGAAGGTAATCGATTCTGGGAACAATACAGTCACTGGACAAGAATCACTGTAGGTCCATGAAGTTACTAAGATTTTAGCCACGCTGTTCTTCAACCTGACAGTAATCGCTCGAACTAACGGAAACGAGATTTCCTTTGTATTAAAGTAAACAAAAAGGAGATAGGCCTACTCCCGAAGGTCTGTTGTAATTCGAGGTAAACAAATGGTCTGGTCATCCCACTAACGCCAACAGTAAATAAACAGGATCCGATCGAAACGGGTAGGCGGATGATTCACGCTTATGTGAGAGCCCGTCATGGTTCTTACCGGTCGAAAGACCGGTCGCGCACACCTGAAACGAGTTCGGAAGAAATCTGTAGCAACAGATGCATAGACTAACATGAACCTGACAGATTCCAC
The DNA here is from genome assembly GCF_000715545.1 of Opisthorchis viverrini. NCBI lineage: Eukaryota > Metazoa > Platyhelminthes > Trematoda > Opisthorchiida > Opisthorchiidae > Opisthorchis > Opisthorchis viverrini. Next base: position 153,581 of record NW_008751999.1, on the reverse strand, counting down.
GCAACAGATGCCAACATAAGGCGCCCGGAGAACCTTCAACAGTAGTTGGGAAAAAGGGAGAATGGCGTTCGGAAGAGAAACACACAAAAACTTCCTGATGCTCCAAAACAACGGAGTACTACTTTTGGGATTCTGTTGTTAACCTCCGAGTAGGAAGATATGACCGACAGTCGCACAGATTCATAAGATAGTGACGCAAGTTGAGCCTACCGAGATAGATAGCTTTCACTGGGTAAGTTTGCCTTTGAAGTGTAATATATTACGCAAAAGCTCCATAAAAGTGAGCGAATCGTCACATCTTGATTTTACGATCAAATAAACAGAAAAGCAGTCCTGTAGTAACCTAACCTGACAACAATGGTCTCAACAGCAGATCGAACGTTAAGAATGAGTTAGATGCAAATGGACGAGAAAGAGATTAAACGGTAGAAAAACAGGCCAAACTAAGTAGTATAAACAGGAGCAACTGTCCCCAACCGGTAGCGGTTAGGGAGGTAGTACCAAGCTGTATGCAGTGGACATCATAAAACCTGGCGAAATGCACTCATTTGCAAACAAATTTGGTTTTGGGAGAGACACACCTGGAACCCAGCCGATCTTTCGTTTGTGAGCGGTTTGAATGGATATGGTGGCTAGTTAGCTTAATTTAGTCAAACCGTGGTTGCCACATTTGGTTCTTCGTCAAGGTAAACTCCCAACGAATAAAAGGGCTATCATCAGAAGCAGACGTTCGCCATTCGTACGATCAGCAAAATCACACTTGCCGATAAAAGCTATTGGAAATCGAGGAATGGAGCGGCTTATGATGATCCACTCGTCCACCGAAGGGAAGATAACTATCAACTGCGACAATCATCGATAAGGAGAGAAGCAATCAATTTGGACGGTGTTCACTGAGCTCCTGGTAACACCCGAGCAAAATCAGGTAAATAAATAAAGAATGCACGCGCGTGGCTAAAGAGAGGTCGTGAATAAGTACGCCTTGGTCAATTCCTTTAGCTTCAAGGTGGCAAAGATCAGAAACACGAAGCCGGTTGACGAGAAGAGTTAACTCCCTACTTGGAATGCTAACAGTAAACACAGGATAGCAAGCACACGATTCTACGTGGTTGGAACACTTGGACATCTTCGAAGTCATTAAATGAAACTGACCGGAAGTCGGTAAACTAGTACTATGCCAAAACCACTATTACACTGGCGTCAGAGTTTGTTTGGCCTCCAAATGTGATAGACAGGAGTGCATTCAAGTGCAGATTCGGACAAGAGGAGTAGCTGACAGACACGGCGGGAATTCACTTGATACCACCTCGTGCTTCAATCGTACGGATAACCTTCTTCGATAGCCAATCATCCATGTACATGCTGTTGATTAGGATACATTGTGGTTGTCCTGCTTTTCAAATATCTGCAGTGAAACTAAAAGTCTGATCCGACAAGAACAGGTTGACGGATTCGGTATGGCATTCCATTGAGACAGATGAACACGATGAGTTTCTTCGGCCTATCCCAGGAACAGGCATCGGTTCCGGGGGGACGCGCACTAGGTCCTTGTTGAGCAAGAACCCCGGTGTGGGCCCTTGAGTGTAGAATGTACTGCATCTGAAAGTCGAACATATGGCCTCACGGATCAGTCGAAAAAGTTCCTGCGCAAATAGGGGAAGGACAGTCTGCCCTGTGGTAGGTAGGATACACCTACGTTGTGACAGATAATTTAGCGGTCAAAGGTATATCTTTGCACTGTCTCCGAGTCCACTCGGTACCACCCGCGTTTTACCAGTGTTAACATTGTCTTGTCAGCCACAGTACAGTCGGCGTCGGCTTAACGGTGCACTTGAATGGTGCAAAATGATTGGAACCGTTTGGTGCTCGGTCAGTCAAAGTTATGCGAGATGCACTACAAAAACCAGATAAATCCAAATGTGTAGATGACAAACTGCTTTGTGAGTCAATTACACGGCAAAAAGTTAACGATAACACAAGCCGACATGACAGTGCACACCGCAGACTGTCCATTGGCGACAGCATGTTTTTCTATACCGGTCTAACAGCACACTTCGCCTCTCGTTGTCTTCTGATTGTTTGGAATCACGAGTGCGTTCCATAGACCACATAGGCAAAGAATGGTCCTAAAATGATGTATCTTTCCACCAAGAACTGGGTCTCGTTCGAATGTGAGGAACGGTAATGTTTCGAATTAGTGTTCTACCAATGTAGCTCAGGGTTTTCGAGACAAAAACAAATTAGCTGCCGGGTACGACCTCGGCCATAAAATCACAACCACCACCGATTTGGTTATTGTTATGACACTGGGAGGTCCACCATCAAACCTTAATACCACCCACAGGGTAACCACAACCGAGATAAACAGTTAATATGCTCCGAAACAATCGGGTGTCATGTCGCACTTGAATAAAAACAAAAGAATGGAACTGATGACGATTGAAAACCTCTCCCGGAGGAAGAATTTGAGTACCAAACAGTGCAGAGCGTATGCCATCAACTGGCGGTGAAATTTTATGAGCTGACCGGAAATCGGGCAGCTGAAAGTAAATAAGACGGCGATGGATTGAGGTCAACATCACCACACAAGAAAACACCGACCATACCGCAATGAGAAGCAATGCATTGAAAGCTGGAACCGGGTAGAATACTAGCAATCATTTGAACATCTACACTGTATGTAGGAGTCAGAAGTCGCAAGTGCAATAACCTTCTCGTCGTTACAACTATGGGCTTTAAAAATTTTGATTAACAACTTATTGTATCACACTTGAAGAGGACACGTGGGAATACGCTGTTGCCGACGGTGAAGCGAGCCCTCATTTTAGGACAAACCGTGAGACAGGAAACCGGTTGTCTATGACCTTTCAAAGTAACTCGATTAACTTTGCGTGGTGACGGAAAGGGACCAAAGTGGACAAGCCGGAAGAACCATCCTGGATCAAAGTTGTTACAGTCACTCAGTAGAGTTACCCTTGAGGAGATGACTCATTTCAAGGAACATGTACGTTTACACGTGATTGTAGCTACTCCAGAAAAGCCACCTAAATTTTGAATTGGGGCTTATGGTGAATGCTGCTGAACCGTCA